>NC_142500.1:7740450-8025450 GCF_965113065.1 Corylus avellana | reverse complement strand
CAATTAAGTTTGGGGGTATGGGCACACATGATTGTTCACACACTTTGTCCCAATTTCAAGTTATTTGTTTGCGTTTGTTTGTTTATATTAAAAAATAAAAAAATAAAATATAAAATAAAATAAAATTATACATGTTCATGTTTGCCTTAAAATTTTAAGCTGATCTATAAGAATTGTGGCTTGAATTCATCAATGAGCTTAAAATTTTGAATACATGATCTGATGAGAGAATTTGTTAGTTTGGTTACTTGTTGAGGATAGTTGAAAAATTACATGTTTGATCTGATCACACAAGCACATTAGCACATAATCTGTGAGGTATGACATGAGGTCTGATATGTGTGTGTCTGCATCTTGGATAAAATTGGATGACTTATTAGATGACACTATAGCATATATTGTGATTAAAAGAAAAAGAGAAAAAAAAAAAGAGGTGAAATAAATGATCATTGATGGCTTTTCACTGAGTAACTGGACCTCTTACCTCAAAGCATTGAGTGTTCACATCAAAAGGTGAAAAATGTTGATTTGATCAATGTCATGGTTAGTTGGTTTTGTAGCCTTTTTGACTCGAGTTAGTAGGTCCTTAGGACTGTCTCTACACCTAATGCCCTAAAACCACCTGGTTTGGGAGTCATTGACTTAACACTCGCTACAAGGGTCAATTAGAAAGCTTATGGGAACCACATTGCACAACCTGACCGAAGAAAAAAAAAAAAAAAAAAGAGAAGAGAAAAAAAAAATGCCATTGTGTCATTCTAATAGGGATTTCAGTGAATTTTGAGATATGGAGACATTACACATTGGAAAGCTTTGGAAGCCTCATAATTTTGTGCTAATTCACTTTACACTATTTTCAAACTTGTGTTGTTTTAGCATGTCCTTTGTAAGTAATTGCACTTTGAGATTCCAATTCATCGTGAAGATAAAGTTCATCCTTTTAAGCTTGCTAATGAATGAAAATCATGATCTTGCAAGTGGTGCTTTAATTTTTGAAATGACATGAACTGTGCAAGATGTTTGTGGGTAACATTTCTGGAAAACCCTCACGAGACTTCACTCGTCCTCTAGGGAACTCCTAGAGGTTTAAAAGGCTTATTGCATATGCTAAATGCAATCGTACATCCCACGAAAGATGGATTTATCTTTTTGTTTTTTTGTTTTTTCATTTTTATTTTTAGTTTTGCATTGCTGAGGGATTAGCAATGTGTAAGTTTGGGGGTGTGTTAAGTGCTAAAATATTCACATTTTCAGCCCTTAACTTGCATGTTTTAATTCCTTGGTTTTAGTTAATTAGGTCATTTTAATTTCTTTTGTGTTTTCCATACTTTTGTAGGCGTTTGGAGGAAAATGAAGTAAATCTGGAAGATTTGGGCTCAAAGAGAGAAGAAGGGAAAAATGGAAGCCCCCAGACATTGCGATCGATCACAGGATACCTACGATCGAGCGTAGTACTAGAGAGGACACAGCACGAAGCAGGCCATGAGTGATCGAGCTCATAACAAAAGGCGATTGATCGCAGACCTGCGATCGAGCGCACACGGGCTGCGATCATTCGCACTCGTGCGCAGGAGACACATCAAGTGGTGGCCAGAGTGCCTTTCTTTCCATATTAGGATTTTCCAACTCTCAATTGTAGTAGGGTTTGAAACACTACGAAATTCCTAGGTTTACTAGTTTACCAAGGACTTCTAAAGCCTATAAATAGATCCTTAAGCCTCTAGAATAGGGATGCCTTGTAAGGAGAATAATAGAAGCTCTTCAAGTTCAAGTCTCGGGTTCATTCTTTTCCTTTCTTTTCTTTTATTTTATGAAGATGTTTAACATTAATTTTATGTGTACTAAATTATTTAGTAGGGCTAGATTGAAGCTCTAGTTATGTTTTGTTAATATTCAATATTGGCGCCTTTGTGATGATCTTGTTATGATATCTAACTTGATTAATACCTAGTTTCATAAATTCCTCATATGTGTGTGCCTGATCAACATGTGTATGTGGTATGGACTAGTTAGTTAAATCAATTTGGATGACTGAGTCCTAGGTTTAACATAAGTAACAAAAGAATCCACACCGCGATTCTTGGGTTAATCAACATGGGAAACCGGGAGTATACACACATGCCCTAGGCCTCATGTGTTTGTCGATTTCCATAGAACATATGCTTTTCTAAAAAACAACTTAGTATATACCATGCTAAATCCTTTAGGAAAGAAAAGAGTTAGAGTATACACCCATGCCTAACTCGTTGCTTAGGAAAATCTATAGCTTAAGGAGTCTACACCCATGCCCTTAGGTTGACAAACATTAGATAGACATAACTTGATCAAGACATTGGCATATTGATATATTAACTTAATATAATTAGTGGTGGATATCAAAGCCCTACCTTTTTATCATTATCAATTTAAATCCAATCTTTTGTTTTATTTTACTTTGGGAATTTAATTTAGACAAGATTCAGCAGTCCTTGTGGGAATGACCCCGTATTTGCACACTATGCTACTATGTTGACCTCGTGCACTTGCAGGTAAAACATCCAGTTATTTGCCTATTGATTTAGGTGGGTAATTGTGGAACAAAAACAAGTTAGTTAAATCAATTTGGATGACCGAGTCCTAGGTTTAATAAAAGTAACAAAAGAAATCCGCAACGGGTACTTGGGTTAATCAACATGGGGAACCGGGAGTAGACACCCATACCCTAGGCCTCATGTGGTTGTCGATTTCCACAAATTCATGCTTTCTTAAAGAATAACTTAGTAGACACCCATGCTAAAACACTGATGCCTAATTCGTTGCTTAGGGAAATCAATAGCTTAAAAAGTAGACACCCATACCCTTAAGTTGACAAACATTAAGTATTCATAATATGATTGGATCATTGACATATTGTTATATTATCTAAATATGATTAGTGGTGGATATCAAAGCCCTGCCTTTACCTTTTCATTTGTCTTTTTATCTTTTTATTTCTTTTTTTCAATATCAATTTAGTGACAATTTGATATTTTTATCAATTCTAAAACAAAATCAACAATCCTCGTGGGAATGACCCCGAACTTGCATCATATACTACTATGTTGACCTCGTGCACTTGTGGTAAAACATACAATTATTTGCTTATTAATTTAGGTAGATATTTGTAACAACAGAGCCTTCCGCCAACTAATCCTAAGGTCAAAAGGGTTTCCTGGCAATACCTTACCAATACTAAGCCTTCTAATAACATGATTACTTCTAATGGAAAGAACGACTAACAAATCAAAGCCTACAATAATCTATTAAGCAAAAATGAACTAATAACTCAATAAAAAGGGTAAAAGTTACCTTCACACGCAAGTAACGCCTCCTTCCTCACCAAATGCTCACACCACCTCACAACACTCACAAAGCAATCCAACAGGGTTTCCCCAAGGTTTCTACAGCTAAAATATTGAAGGGGGGTTGGCTGGTATTTATATCGGGAGAGGTTGAGCGTAACATGGTAAATATCTGAAAAGAAACTACAAGGGCGAGTGCTCGTGTACTACAGCTTAGAGGGGTCAGAGTTGCAGGTGGCACGCACGGGTAAAAACTAGCGGTCCAAAAAAAGCCAACGAGCGCTCATCCTGGTCCCCATACGAGTGCTCATGTACGGTTGCTCGGTGAGCACTAGTGTATGGTCCCCACATGAGCATTCATCTACTGTAGCTCCAAAATCCAAAAATCTAAAAAATGCCCCTCTAGGTGTCCCTAGTGACCCAAAGTCCAATTAACCTCTTAGTTAAGTTGTCCTAAGCCTAATTAATTATTTGGGTCACTACATTCTCCCCTCCTTATAAAAATTTCGTCCTCGAAATTTCAAGACAAAATAACAAAAGAACAGCAATCAAATGGGGTAGAATGTTACCTTTCGTCTGTAGTGTTATCTACATCGTCCTTAGTAGGTTCCTGGGCTATCTCTTCCCATCTGTCTACTGGCACTACTTCATCCTCGAATAGCTTTGGCAAATCACCTTGCAAGTCGTGCAAGGCATCGTATTCAATGTTACCCACACTATACCAATCATCGTCAATCTCGACACCCAAGTCGATCAACTCGCAAAATGAGTAGTTCCACATGCAATCTGGATCGACTAGTATTGGTGCCATAACCACAATCAAGTTTCAAACAAATGTGGATATCGACTCTGCATGTCCTACTCCGCTTCCCATGATGCTTCTTCGACACCATGGTTATACCATAGTACCTTAACGATGGGAATCATCTTGCTGTGTAGCACTTGCTCCTTCCTGTCCATGATTCTCACCAGCTCCTCGACGTACGTCATTCCTTCCTCAATTCGCACCAACTCGAGATCAAGCGCCCAAATGCGGCAGAAGACCTTTTTCACTCCATATTGGGTTTTCAATCTCCTTTTTGGATTAGGAGACTGACCAATGGCTTTATTAGGATTTCTAGACTTATAGGGTTCTCATAATCCTATAAATAGGCCTCTATACATTGAAAAAAATACAAAATTCTGGAGAGGAGAATCGGAGGCTCGATCAAGAAGCGTTTCGGTTTCCTCTTTCCCTTTTTAGTTTCACTTTTATTTAAATATGTGTAGCTAATACTTTAGTTAGGGCTCGATTGAAGACCTAGTCATGTCTTTTTAGGATTTCAATATTGGCGCCTTTGCTGCGATTATATTTGAGTATTTAACTTGGTTAATTCCTTTTTAATCGAATTCCTCATATGCCTGTGTTGGATTTGTTATTTGTGTCAATTTGGATGACCGAGTTCTGGGCATAATAAAGTGACAAAAGAATCTCATCACAGATTCTTGGCTTAATCAACATGGAGAACCGAGAGTAGATACCTTGCCCTAAGCTTCATATGTTTGTCTATTTCCATATATTTATGCTTTCTTAAAGAACAACTTAGTATAAAATCCTTTGAGAGAGAAAATAATTAGAGTAAATACCATGCCTAATTCATTGCTTAGGGAAATTAATAGTTTAAGTAGTAGATACCATGCCCTTAGGTTGGCATGCATTAAGTATATCGATATAATTGTTAGCATTGGCATATTGTTTATCTTAATTGAGTCTGATTAGCGGTGGATGTCAAAACTCTAGCCCTTGAGTTCTTTTTATCTTTTATTACCTTTTTATTTTATTGTTTCAAATCAATCAGTGACAATTGGTTTAATTTTGTTAATTAATTAGGAAATTACATTCTAAGCTTAATTTCACAATCCTCGTGGGAATGATCTCATATTTGCTTGCTATACTATCATATTGATCTTGTGCACTTGTGAGTAAAACGTATTGATTATTTGCCTATTAATTTAGGTAAGTATCTGGCATAACAAGTTTTTGGCGCCATTGCCGGGGATTGTATTAAATTTTCTTTAGAATTTTTTTCCTTAAAGTTAGTTTATTTTTATCCATTTAAATTCTGTTTTTTTTTTTTTTTTTTTTTCAAGACCGATTTTGGGTTATGGAGGTGCACTCGAGCACCCATTCCAGGAGCTCGAGTGCACTAGTACAATCAAGCGCAGAAGCCCGTGCGATCGATCGCACATCCTGATAGTAGCACTCCAAAGCTGCAACTTCAGGCCGGTTGTAAGTTTTTCCTTTTATTTTTGTTTTTATTTTTGTTTTATTTTTTAATTTCCTTTTTGTTTTTGTTTTCATGTGGGGAGGCATACCAACACCCCATTGACCATGTTCTTATTGCCATAACCCCTATCACCATGTTAGAGATTGTCCTTCAACAAGACAATTTTCTAACAATTCTTATGGGCATATGAACACACCATTCTCTAGACTAAGGAATGACTGCTTTTCTGATTCCTATAAACTAATGCAATCCGTTGCCAAGACAGAAGCTCACGAAGAGGAGCCATATCTCATCAATTGGCCTCAACAATAACAAGAAGAGCCGCCTCCTCTGAAGAGTTCTAACTTAGAAGAAACATTGTCAGCTTTCCTTGGCAACAACCAATAATCAACTACTGTAATCCATTACCAAGACAAAAGCTCACGAAGATGAGCCATATCCCATCAATTGGCCTCAACAATACCAAGAAGTCGAGAAGAGCCACCTCCTCCGAAGAGTTCTAACTTATAAGAAACGCTGTCAGCTTTTCTCAACAGTAAGGCCAATAATCAACTGCTGCAATCCATTGCCAAGATAGAAGCTCACGAAGAGGAGCCATCTCCCATCTATTGGCCTCAACAATACCAAGAAGAGGAGCCAACTCCTCTATAGAGTTATGACTTTTCAGCTCTTCTCAGCAAATTTAAAAGCCAAGTGGAGGAAGGTAAACAAATGTTGCAATCTATCTCCAAGATAGATGATATCCCCAATAGAGAAGAAAAAGAAGAGCTTAAGAGTCAGTTGGTGGCCAATCCTAAGGGACACTACATGGAGGAGGAGTGCACTTACTATTATGAGCAAGCTATCACCACATTGAGGAGTGAAGAAGTGGTTGAAAATCAACTGGAAGAAAGGAAGGAGAAAAATGAGGTTCCACAAGATCTACATTGGGAAGAAGGCAAGGAAGTAAGAACTGAGGCTTCTTCAACATCAACTCCTATTCCAGAGACACCAAGAGGCTAGGAGAGTAGACTGTTAGGGCTATTAGACGAGCAACTGTTTGAGAAGACTCTGAGTGATCTACCCCGATCTGAGGATAGTTGGAATTACCTATCTGAAGGAAAAATTTATTCTCTTGGTCTAAGAGAAGAAAAGATTGGTGCTTCAAATTTAAACCTAAGGGTCAGAAAGAAATGAGCACATCAAGGATGAGGATTCCGTTGGCTTGGCGGATCCCATATATTTTGACTAAAAGAGTCAGCTTCAAAGGTTCGAGCGTAGGCCCTATGCACTCAAAGCCTCCATCAAGCTAGGGCACATGATCTCCTTCTAGGTTATAGCTTTTCCATTGTTGTCCATTTTCATTCCTTGATTATATGTTTACAACAATGTGTTGCACTTGACTGGTATTTGGTTCGAGTATCATTTATTTGTTTTAGGGACAAAGTATCTTGCATTCAAGTTTGGGGGTATGCTATGAGCCATACCTATTCCAACCAATTTTCTCATCTCCCGGGTACGATCTTTCCATTATCTCGACACAATGAGGGCAATGTGTAATTCAAGTTTGGGGGTATGGGAGACACACACACACTTTGTCTTGTCCAAAATTTTGAAAATTTTAAAAAATGCATGTTCATGTTATTCTTTAGATTTTGGTTGATCTAGAAATTGTGATTTGAATTTCATTGCTAAGCTTAAAATGATGAACACATGATCTGATGATTAGAATTTCTAAAGTCTTGTTACTCACTTTTGGCATTTAAGAATTTACTTGTTTTAATTTTAAAATGCCACAAGCACATTAACACATAATTTGTGATGTATGACATGTCAATCTGATTGTGTATGTTTTCAATGTCTTGGGTGAAGCTGGGTGACTTGTTGGATGGATACTTTACCTCACCAAATCAAAGCACACATTCTTATATTTTGCTCATACAACCGACAAATGATAAAGCCCTATGCATTGTTCTATGTTTCAAAAAAATACATATTGAAACATTCAATGAATCCATCTATGTACAAATCACAACGAATACCCAATTGAAGTCAAATTATCCAATGTCTCCGTTTGATTTACGAATCAGAATGGATATCCAATTTCAATCGAATGATTCAATGTATCCATCGGATGAAACATATCGAATATCCAATGTTTACACAAATTATGATCACAACATTCAATTAAAAGAGTTTAATCAAATAACTGAATTGAAATAAAGCAACAATTTTATTAAGCGTCGAAATTGTACGAACAAAACAACGAGAATGTAATTGCTAATCAATGGCGAGGCTTCATAGTCAACCTTAGTTGAAGGTTTTAGCCTCTCATGACTATAAACATCATAATAAAATGAATAGAAAACATTAAAATTAACCAACCTACAAAGGAAAATAAATTCAGCCCTACAAATGCAAAGAAAATCAAAAATATCGACTGAACGGCGCCCCCTTGGTGCGTTTACAAAGAAAAGAATGCTAATTATAATGTTTAATTTAGGGTTTTAGCACTGCTAGGTTGGACGAATGCGCTCAAGCATACACTAGGTGCGCTCAATCACACTCGGGCATGCTTCAGCTCTTCTGCGGCGCAGCGCATGGGCGCTGCTTGCTTGGGTGTATGCGAGAGTGTGCTCGAGCGTGCCTTTCCTGGGCTTGAGCACAGATGCGCTCAAGCGTGGTGTTGTGCGCTCGATCCCAACTTCTAGAATTTCATTTTTTCCCGCTTCTTTGCAACTTTCACATTAAGACCGCAATTTTCTCTCAACAACCAGCAAAACACTAAGACACCAAAACTAACACAAACATCAAAACATAATAAAGCTAAAGGCTTAACAAATGCAAATTAAGGGGCCCAAATATGCAATATTTGGCACTCATCAATGCACCTTGTATAATCGAGAAGCACAAAAGGTGAACTACAGGAAAGGCGACATGTGGGGGTAATCATGAAAAATGGATAAGATTCTTTAAAATATTCCTCAAAAGACGAGCATGTGCAGAAAAAGAGGAAGTATGACACGTGATGATGATAAGCACTAAAATATATGTATTTTAGCTCCTCGATTTATATTTGTTAATTCCTTAGTTGTGTCAGTTTGTGCAATTTTATTTCCTTTTTGTACTTTCTTTCTTTTCTAGGTTTTTGGAAGAAAATGAAGTATTTCTGGAAGTATCGGGCTTAAAGAGCAAATTTGGGAAAAGCTAGAGGTTCTAGTAGTGCAATCAATCACAGTGGACCTGCGCTCGAGCGCACTACCAGAGAATGTCAAAGAACAAGCGCAGGCTTGCGCTCGTGCGAAGTAGAAGGAGGCTCGATCGCAGACCTGCGATCGAGTGCACATCGGCCGCGATCGAGCATACCTGTGCCTGAAGAGCAAGGCTGCAGCTGCCTATTCCAAAAAGTGCCCTTTTTCACCCCAACTTGGGTTTTCAAAACCCTAGGTGAACTAGAACGCAAAAACTACAATTTTTAGGGTTTCTGGAGTGTTCCTAAGGCCTATAAATAGACCTTAAGCTTATAGAATAGACACACAATTTTAATGAGAAGAATGGGAGGCTCTTCAAGCTCAAGTTTCGGGTTTATTCTTTTCCTTCTATTTTATTTTATGAAGATGTTTAACATCAAACTCATGTGTAACTAAACTCCTTAGTAGGGCTAGATTAAAGCTCTAACTATGTTTATTTAATATTTCAATATTGGCGCCTTTGTGATAATCATATGGTGATGCTTAACTTGATAAATTCTTGTTTTATTGAATTCCTCATATGTGTGGGCCTGATCAACATATGCATGTGGTATGGATTAGTTATTTAAATCAATTTCGATGATCGAGTCCTGGGCTTAATAGAGTAACAAAAGAATTCCTCACGGGTTCTTGGGTTAATCAACACGGAAATCCGGGAGTAGACACCCATGCCCTAGGTTCCATGTGTTTGTTGATTTCCACAGGTTTATGCTTTCTTAAAGAACAACTTAGTAGACACTCATGCTAAATCCTTTAAGAAATAAAGGAATTAGAGTAAACACGCATACCTAATTCAATGCTTAGGGAAATCAATAGCTTAAGGAGTAGACACCCATACCCTTCGGTTGGCAAACATTAGGTATTCATAATATGATTAAAGCATTGGCATATTGTTATATTATTTAAGCATGATTAGTGGTGGACATCAAAGTCCTACCTTTATCTTTATTAAGTCAAAAATCAATCTTTGTTTTGTTTTAATTACATAATTTATTTTAAGCAAAATTTACTGCAATCCTCATGGGGAATGATCTCGTACTTGCACCCTATACTACTATTTTGATCTTGTGCACTTACGAGTTAAACGTACATTTATTTGCCTATTAATTTAGGTGGATATTTGCACAACAGATGACAGAGGGAATGTAACGCCCCAAGTTCTAGAGGTAGAGCGATTAGGAGCAATTGGAACGTATTCTTTTTAAAAATAAAAATAATTCTCCTAATATAAGATCACCACAGAAACATAACTTCACCAGAGAACTATAATTTCTCATTATAAAATCACAAACACATAAAGTACTAGTATTCAATAATCTCATAAGCAATAAAGTTACACCGTCTATGCTTATCCAAAGCCGTCTAGTCTATAGAATGGAGTACCAAACACTTCTACTGCTACTGCTCCTACTAGTCCATAAAGCATTGATAGGATCTTTAGCAACTAAGAGGCCCACGGGTACCCATGTCCTCAGTACTACGATATATAGAGCAATCTGAAAAAAGATGTATAGGGAGAAGGGGTGAGTTCAACAACTCAGTAAGTAGCCACAACCCCAAGATGCTATAAAACATGCTATGCAGATTTTTTTGTCAAAATCTCTGTCATGCACAATAACAATTTATGCAGAATAACATAATTAACAAAATAAGCATGATAGTTGCAAAATGAGTAAGCACTTCCTTTTACTTTCCTTTCAAAATAATTGTTTTACCCTTTGACCCGACGCCACAAATTTACCATGAGCAGCGCACGTTGACTTGTCCCGAAGGACCTATATGCTCATCCTCTCGTCACAAGGGAGGGCTACAGGTTGGGAACTTCCCTAGGTGAAGGCCACCTGGCCCGTAGCACACACCTTCTCGTAACCGTCCTTCGGTGTGCTTGCCATGCTACCCTATGCGGTACCGATCGTCACTATAATCGTGTCTCGGGTTAAACATTTATAACCATCAATGCACATATAACATTTCATATGATCTGTAACCTCATCGGTAACTGTATGTTATGCCATGAACTTTGAGAGCTCTTTTCATTCATAATTGCAGTCATGCATAAATCATAAAATATGGTAACTGTAACACGTAAAATTCTTAAACAACGACATATGATTGAATAAAACTTGGCATTAAAATATGAAAGGAAATGCAATTGAAAATCATGTAAGTGAATTCTTTATAAAATCCCCAACATTTTTCCAAAGATTTATAATAAAATTTGTTGGGGTTTTTGATGTTGTGTCCCCTTACCTGGCATTGCATGCCCTTATTTTGAATCTGCATCCAACTCACAATTCCTACAACGGAGGTAAAAAGTGCCTTAGTCATCAATTCGTTTTCAAGTCTCAATCATGCATCACTTTAGTTGCTAAGGATCTTAACTCTAATCTCTATCCCACCATCATATATCCTTAACCAAAAACATTATAGTGACATCAACCCTACCGTGCTTGATTTATATGCCCCACATAGAATTCTAATAATCAACTCCACTAAGGCCTTAATCTAACCAATTGCTTTACACTAAAACACCAAGGTTATAATATTCTTTTTACTTTAAAATCATTCGACTACAATTAACAGCTTAAGCAGTCTATCTAGCCATAATATCACTCTCTTCCTAAGCCATTTAATTTAGCAACTCTCAATATCAAAAGCTTAGAAACATTTACAACAATTACTCTAATTATTTGACATATTAGCACCTAAACCCAATAAGCACCAACTTCCATGGATCCCATGATAATTTATGGTCAATTAACACTCTAAAAATAATTAACCCCTCCAAATAGCAATTCAAGTGTTCATACACTAAAAGCCCTAATTAAATTCTAGGAATTTAGCTTTATACTAAAAATACCATAAAAGATGTGAAAATATTACCTTAGGGAGTTCTCATATATATATATATATTCTTCTTCCTCCTCTTTCTTTCTCTTCTTTCTTTTCTTTCTTCTCTCTTTCCTTTCTTTTCTTCTCTTTTCTCTTCTCTCTTTCTTCCGGTTCTCTCCCTCATCTCACGCTCACTTGAGTTGTAAGCATTTGAGAGGAAAAGATATGCTTAAATACCTACCTTATGTGGGAGTGACACCTTAAATGTTTGCCACATGCACTCATCACCACAAGACAATCATCGAGAGAGAAATTGTGAAACCATGCTGAAGGACATGTGTAGAGTAGATGGCTTCAAAATAGCTGATTGGGCTGGCATGAAATACAAGTGTCAAGGAAAGGGATGAACAAAGACACGTTGGTTTGAGTTCATTTCTTGGGGGCTAAGGTGATTAGGGAATTTTTAAGTAAACAATTAAGTATCTCTTAGATTTCTAGAAGGCCTCTAATTGGTTAAAAAGGAAATCCTACTTTAATGGATCCTCTTTTATATATATATATATCCTCAATAAATATAATCCTTTTGACTACCACATACCTAAAACTCGTGGTCTACTAGGTTCATCAACCCATCCAATTAATTCCCAAATCACAGCTACTTTAACTACTCGATAGCTTGACCTATTAAATTTGGAAAAATCATAACTTTTTCAATTTAACTCTAAATGACACGAAATTTGGCTTGAAATTTTCCTCATTCAAAGAATCACAACATATCCAAAAATCATAGAAATCCATAACCCTTTGGTACCTCAAAAGTCCCTCGAAATCCTGTGCCTCTGTTTGACTAAAATTCCTATTTTGACACTTTCTTATGATTCTATAAGGTCTTAAAACAGATTTATTTAAGGTCACTCAGAGAATTTTCGGCGTCTGAAACAATGTGACTTTTCTTTCAATAACCCACTAAAATTCTAACTAGCAATTTTCTATCATCTTTCACATTAAGTCTATTTACCTAACTCCATATAAATCTTAATAAAATTGCAAATCCTCCTTATCCTTGATGTTAAGATCACCTTTATTCTAGGTATAAATTTTGGGGTATTACATCCTTCCCCCTTTATAAAAATTCCGTCCTCTGAATTTGCTACTAGCAAAACTTACTTGGAATTTCCTTCCTTAAAGTACAATGTTATCAGCATTAATGCCTTGAGCTTTCATGATATTCCTAGTATTTGTTTGGCACATTCCACCATCTACATTCACTATTTAACCAAGGTTAAGTGTTGTGGGTAAAGCATAACTCCTATACAAAAAGAATGTTCAGACTTGATACCGATTCCAAAATCAAATAACACTATACGTAAAAAGACATGCATATATCGCCTTAATTCTATATCATCAATTCCACTGATTTACTCTTACAACAACCTGCCTTAATAACTTTCAACATGTACTTTGACCCAACTAATTGTTCTTCTCAAGTTCTTTCTATTACAAGGTAGTTATCCTTTAAAATCCAACCAGCCATGAGTCATTCAAAAGTGTTAACCTCATTCCAAATTACCGCATACTTATCATTATAACAAAATGTTTGTTATAGCCCAAAAAGCAACTCACTCACCCTCAAGAGTATTAGCTACCTTGATTATGACAAACAACAAACTCTAATTGACGACTTAGATGTGGTAAACAGTAAGGAACCATATAATGAAACCAAAATCAATGATCTAAATGAAGCAACCTTTCCACAAAAATTCAAGGTGGCTAAATACCACGTGACCATCTTTCCTTCCAAAATTCACTATTAATTTTGCAAGTAAACATAATATCTCTTAACTTAAAATCAAACAACAATTCTAATTACAATGTTTAGTCTAGTCCACAAGTACACACACTAAAATCCACAAGGCTTTCAACATGCAGTCCATAAATCACTGACATACCTTATTTCCTTAATCATGCACGGGATGATTTGTACAAAATCCAATCATTCCATAGACTATCTAGAAATACAAAAGTAGAACGAAATCAATAATCTCATCAATAACTCAAGGGTATATCAATCACTATTCCAAACCTTAAACTTAGCACAAAAGTGTTCCTTTAAGTGTCCATAATCGTTTGGGTGTCGTCAACACATGAATGGTCTTATAATACTTATACCTCAATATTGGTAAATGAACCTCGTGTCCAATTGGAACTCTTCATCTCATTAATATTCTTATTCCGTTATCAATAAGTTAGATCACAAAATTTAAGTATTTTGGAACTTGACATTCTCAAAAGCCATCGACTATGTTGCTATACCTCAATTAAGCACATTAGTCAAAAACTTCAACACTTTTTACATCAATAATAATAATCCCATAATTTCTCTTGATCCAAAAACTCTAGATGTTTAAAAATTTATCCCTCATCACAAGAATTCAGAAAACTTTTTGATACCAATAATAACTCCGACCATATTTCCAAGGTACTATCACCATACTTCTAAACCTTCAATGCCCATTTACTATCATCAGTCATCCAATCACAATCTTTTGACCAAGCATAAGTATTCTCTAATGACCATCTAAACTTGAATTGATGTCAAAAGAGTCGGTGAAATCTCAAGTATTTAGTCATACTCAATTTCATTAAACACTTAAGCTAAAATTCCATTGTATATGCTGATCAATAATCTCTTTTTTACTAAGTACCTCGAACAGTAATATTGTCATACATATATAACTTCAACCTCAAAGTTTTGACACATATATTACCTAATGTTTAAGATGTCATCATGTATCTATACTTTCATATGAGGCTCAACAAGAATCAATAACCCATTTAATCTTATCAAATCTTATTACTTTTATACCCAAGTACAATCGTTAACAACTCCCCATCCTCATAAATCTGAAATTGAATTCAATAGGATGCATTTAACTGTTATATCTTGCAATTGTAGTGCTTATATCAATAATCCCATACAAGAAAATCAAAAACCCAACCTTCAATCATTCAGCCCCATATATTCCTCAACCATAAATCAAAAGAATTGTCCATAATAGAAATATCAAAAGTCGATCAACCACTAGATTACCTCTTCCAATTTCAATTATCACAGAATTACCCAAGAAGTTTGATTTACAGATACGATAATGAGCTTCCTACCATATTGCTAGGGTGTTAATCAAACCACTAAGTTATGATCAAACCTTCATCCACATTTGCCAAATTTTCCCTATAACTTTAAGAAAGACAGTCTCCATATCATAATATGAATTTATCTTTGGCCATTCTCTTCTCTAAAACTTAAAGTGACCTTTGATAAATGATTGATTCAAACATCTACTGATTTGTCACTTAAATTGAAATTTCCGTTGCTGACCAATAGTAATCTTTCTTAATATTTACCTCAAACCATAACATGGATCATACCTATGCAAAAACAGCTTCCAAACAAAGCACTGCAATAAAATTATGAAGTAATTTCCTTCGAGAAAATCATCCTTAAATCCACTAATTCGCACCATAACAATAATCCTACAATCCTAATGAATCCAACTTTACCCAAAGTAATATATTCCTTAAAACGCCGTTTAAAGACAAACCATCAATTAACTTTAGTACCTTTACTCCATAATCAAAAATCAAGGATAGCCGCTTATATCTTAAGATCGACCAAGTCCAAAAATTAGCAACCCATACTATTCTTTGGAAATCATATCAATGTTGAATCCTTGAACAAATCACATCCCTAAGACTCAATAAGATATCTCAAAATATAATACGTCTTCAATTAAAGTCTAATATCAAAATACAACAATTATAACTTCCATATATCTAAATGAATTACTTATCCAACTTTACCAAACATATACATCATAAATCCATCTTACCCTTATAGTGAAGATTATAGAATCTTGCAGATTCATAAACCCAATTTTTTGCAAGAAATTCCTAGTCTCATTCGAAACCTCAAATCCTTTCATTAATCATCAAACATCAACCACAAAAATCTCAAATGTACATAGTCTAGAGATCAGGGTCTGTGTACCTCAATACTCATGATGATCGAATAATCATCCGGTCACTCCTATGACCATTATTGATATAATTCTAATAATTTTAATCTTAGCCAATCTTAGCATTCTCTTCAAAGTCCTCAATATATCATCACTACGAATTTCTCATCCCTTGAATTTAATATACATCCTACTAAAACAATTTAAACCACAGTAGTACGGAATGTATATCTCCTTGTAAGAATCATAAATCCCACTTATCACAAGATTTATTGTAGTGTTAACGAGATCCATACTTTTAGAAAATAGTCCTCAAGTTATAGAATATTTTAAATCCATTCTTGGTTAGAACCTCAAAATCTTATCTTAATCATTATCTGTCAACGACATTAATCTTAGGTATGTAACTCATGCAAGTACTTCAATTCCAGATCCTTTATACCTTAGTCCTTAAATACCAACTTAAATGCAATCCTTTTTAAAGGTCGTTACTTATTTTACTTCTTGCCGCCCACTAATAGCATATTGAGAATCATTGATATTAAGTAAACTATCCACATAAGAAAATTTTGACTATTAGGGTAGAAACCTAGCAATCTTCCCCTATTATGATTAGGGGTGCAAAGGCGGTTACGGTTAGCGGTTAGTGGCAATAACCGCTAACCGTAACCGCCCTAGCGGTTAGTAAATTTCACTAACCGCAACCGCTAACCGCCTAGCGGTTAACGGTTAGCGGTTAGTGGCCGGTTAGCGGTTAGTGAAATAGATAACCGCCCGCTAACCGCTTTTTTAAAATTGGGCTTTTTTTTTTTTTGGCTTTTTTTTATCCTCATTTTCTTTTCTTGTATTTTTAATATCTTCTTGGGCCCAATTGCTATAAATATTTGAATTGTCATTGGATCATATGATTAAGTGTTGATCTTATAAACTTACAAACAAACAAAAATACTTCAATTGTAGTTATAAGTAACACATTGTTTAATCCAATGTCAATTACTTAATTTGATATTATATGAATCACATTGTCATTGTCATTGTACATGAATAATTGATTAAGTATTGGAATTGTAATTGGATCATATAGTTAAATATTTATCTTATACATTTATATTATTCAATATGCATATAATATAACTATAAGCAATTATATATATATATATATAATTCAAAATTGTTCAAAATTGTTAATTTTCTTTTTTTTTTCTTTCAAAAAATGGTTAAATTTCTTTTTCTAAAAAATGTTCAAAAAATACATTAATACTTCAATTGTGATTATAAGTGACACATTGTTGAATCTAATGTCAATTACTTAATTTGATATTATATAATCATATAGTCTCATTAAATTATATCATATGATTCATATGATTAATTATTTAAATTCTTATCATATTTACTTATAATCTTTTTTCTTTGAATTGAACTTAATATCTAATGGTAAATGGTAATGTTCAAACTCCTAAATCCTAAATTCCTAAAGTATCTAATAATGCTTTAATTAAATTGTAGATTTGTAGTTATAAGTAACATATTGTTTAATTCAATTGAATCAATTGTGATTATCATTGTATATGAATCATATGATTAACTTGTAGACTTATGACTTATGAGTTATGTCATATTATATATGTATTATTTATTATTATATAATCATATGATTTAATGATCAAGTCATCATGTGATATAATCATATCAATTATAGTGATAATATATAAATTACTAAAATTATAATGATAATACATTAATACTTAAATTATGTTTATAAGTAACACATTGGTCATTGTTTAATCCAATGTCAATTACTTAATTTGAATATTATACGAATCATATCATCATTGTACATTAATAATATGATTCACTTGAAGTCTTGAATAAAGTATTTGAATTGTCATTGAATCATATGATTAACTATTGATATTATATATTGATATTATTCATATACATATGTAGACTTATATAGACTTATAGGTTTATAACATATATTGGAAATAAGTCTCTAGATATTTAATTGTTGTATTAGTATGAATTAGTATACTTATGAGTTATGTCATATTATATATGTATAATTTGTTATTATATAATCAAATGATTTAATAATCAATCTCATGTGATATAATCATATAAATTATAGTGATAATATATTAATACTCAAATTGTGATTTAATTATTTTTTAAAAAAAATTGTGATTTAATGATCAAGTGATTATATGATATAATCATATAAATTATAGTGATAATATATTAATACTCAAATTGTGATTTAATTATTTTTTAAAAAAATTGTGATTTAATGATCAAGTGATTATGTTATATGTATAATTATAAAAATATATTATATAAAAAGGCGGTTAGCGGTTAGCGGTTACGGTTAGTAGACCCAATAACCGCTAACCGCTAACCGCTAGGCGGTTATGGCGGTTAGGCGGTTAGCGGTTAATGCGGTTAAACGGTTAGGCGGTTAGGCGGTTGGCGGTTATAGCGGTTAGCGGTTAGCGGGCGGTTAAAAACCGCCCGCCTTTGCACCCCTAATTATGATCCTAGTCATTAAGACCACTTGAGTCTTATTCTTCTTCTTAATCAATGCCTGCAAAGCATTAGACAAATTAGTGCCATTATAAAACATCTAGTTTGGGTGACGCACTAGTCAACTTGTCCTTGGGTGCATAATAATGTAAGCCCTAATTCCCCAAAATCACTTCTTGTCCTTACTCTTTTGATTAAAACCTAATGCTTCAGCAGGGATCATCACCTAATAGGTCATTAATCCATACTTAATATCCTCAAGTAACTGATGTCTCCCAATCAACTAAACCTCTTTGCTCTGATACCACCTGTAACGCCCCAAGTTCCATAAACTAGACCGCTTGGGGCAAGCATAGACTATGTAACATTATTGCTTATGAGGTTATTGAATACTAGCATATTATGTGTTTGTGATTTCATAACAAGAAATTATAGTACTCTGGTGACATTATGTTTCTGCGTGATCTTATATTAGAAGAATTATTTTTATTTTTAATAAGAATACGTTACAATTGCTCCCAATCACTCTACCTCTAGAACTTGGGGCGTTACAGGGAAAACCCAAGAACTGCTCAAAATGGCCAAGTAGACCCTAACACATGGTAAAACAATGGGTCACATTTTCAAA
The DNA here is from genome assembly GCF_965113065.1 of Corylus avellana. Taxonomy (NCBI): domain Eukaryota; kingdom Viridiplantae; phylum Streptophyta; class Magnoliopsida; order Fagales; family Betulaceae; genus Corylus; species Corylus avellana. The sequence goes on along the minus strand of NC_142500.1, from coordinate 8,006,634 downwards.
ACAAGCATTAGAAACCACTGGATATTCCCTAAGCATCTCTTACAGCTGTAAACCATCACTCAGATAGCTGGACTCAACAATCAAAGTGCTGAAATAACATTCCTGGGATACTCCCAGGCGAAGTATGAAATTCCCATTTCTCAGGTACCTCGAATAAAGGGAATTGGAGGGGTAACTGTTAGGGATGTCTTCCATCTTTGGGTCTAGACCAACTTAGGCCAACAAATAGCTCAAAATATATGGGCTGGCTATAAGAAGGTATTAAGCCCAAAGGATATTTGGATCATCAGGATGGCACACGCTTGGGACTCCCGGGAATGCCCATCCACATAATTAATGGATATCCGTGACTAAGTCAACAGCTGGAAAGGAACTTGAAAAATGAGTAAAGGGCACCATCAGAGAAATACTAATTTATACAATGCACCAGCCTAGACAGCACGCATGACAGAGGTACCCCCACTTATTCTCTCCCTTTATTCCCTTTACCCCTAGGCTTAATTTATTAATCCCAAGCTTAGTCATATTAACCATTAAAGAAATAAAGAGGGTAGAGAAGGAGGTGGAAAGTCCACATCGGGGCACAGTAAAGAAAGTTTATAAAAAGTAGAAAGAAGAATGAAGGAAGGAGACCCAAAAAACAAGAAGGCAACAGATAGACAGAAAAGAAGGAAGGGAAATAGGAGAGATTGTGTTGTAATCTTGTTAATACTTTGAATAAGATCATAGCAATTCTCACAGTGGACGTAAGCTCATTTGGGGCCGAACCACTCTAATTCTAGTGTGTTAATTTATTGATCTTGCTGCCAATTTGCACTTTACAACCTCATCAATTCAAAGGCCAAATCAGGCCCATTACAAGAAGCCCAAATCTATTAGAAAGCATACAGTAAACCACATAGGGAGACTGCTTCGGGACCTTTTTCGTACGACCGAAAAATTGAACCAACAAAGATAATTTTATTATAAAGTTTAATGGTATGCTAGCTTATATTGACTTTTGGCATTTAAATTTTGACCGAATCAAAATCAAGTCATACAAACTCAAATTGAGTCAAACGAAAGCCCATTTTGTTCGTCTCGGAGTCCTCTACATACTGCTAAAATTTCAAAGAATTCTATTATAATGTCCAATAAATTTATTAATGGAATTATTATGATTAAATAGAAAATTATAGGTTAGTGTGGTAAAATAATATTGCGTATTTGAGCCCCTTAATTTACATTTGTTAATTCTTTGGCGGTGTTATAATCTAATATTTTGTGTTAGTTTTTTGTTTTTAGTGTTTTGCAGGTCGTTAAGGAAAAAAAATGAATAAAAATAAGAAATAAGAAGAAAACAAGAAAAGTTGAATTGTCAACTAAAAAGACAAATTTTCTAATAAGTTGATGGCGTGCAGAATTGCTTCAAAGGTAGAGTTGCTTATGTGTGGGACCAGCCAAAGAAAAGAAAAAGAAAAAAAAAATGAATGAGTGAAAATAAGGCTCCATGTGGACTCACAATTGACAATGGAAACAAGAAAAGAAAAAGCCAGGCCAAGCCACAAGCAAGCTTAGCCAATTCCAAGAAGTGAAGCACGTGAAACCCAAAAAAACAAACAAAGGAAAAGAAAGCCCAAGGAGACTGTCTCATGAATTGGTGAAGCCATGCACGCCCATAGTAAAATAAGAGAACAAAAGTTTTCCTTAAAGCCTCATGCCACATGCCAGAAAAGACCAACTTCAATTCCTCTATAAGAGGATTCTTATTTTCTTTGAAAGAGGGGCGCCGCAGAGAGCATAGAAGAAAAAAAGTACCGCAAGGCACTCGGGCAGCAGAGTTGAACTTCACTCTTTCCATTCTATGTATTTTTTGCTTTAATTTATTTCTTCTTTTATTTAAGGTTTACTGTTTAGCATCTTGTTTGTAGTACTTAATTTCATAATTATGTGTAGCTAGTTTTTCAACTATGGTTGGGGATGAAGCCTCACAGATGAATAGTGACAGATAATTTTCATGTAAATTGATATTTTTCCAATTATAAGATTTTAGGAAAAATTACAATTTATCCCCTCAAAGTTGACAGCATTTTTCAATTCGAACACCAAAGTTTCAATTTTTGCAATCCACCCTCCCAAAGTTTCAAATTTTTTGCAATTTGACCAATTTTATCCAAAACTTCCCATATTGCCCCTAATTTTTATTTTTTTTATTTTTTATAAAAAATTAAAAAAAAAAAAAATTTGGGGTGGCCGTAGCCACCCCTTTGGTCATCTGGTCATTTTTACACCCCTAAATTTGTTTTTGTTTTCATAAAAAATAAAAAATCAGGGGCAATATGGGAATTTTGGGATGATATTGGTTGAATTGAAAAAAAAATTGGAACTTTGTGGGGGTGTATTGCAAAAATTGAAACTTTGATGTTCGAATTGAAAATCGCTGTCAACTTTAGGGGGGTAAACTATAATTTTCCCAAGATTTTAATTCCAATTGTTCTATTTTAATTCAATTAATTGTTGATCCCATTTAATTGATTGCTTGGTTTATTTGTTAAAATTATTGGATATCCATTGTTATTCATTCAACAAATACATTGGATTATTTGATTTAAGTTGGATATCCCTTTTGATTTGTGCAAAGCACGGATACGTTGGATGATTCAATTTAAATCGGGTATCCTTTGTAATTTGTACAAAGAACGGATACTTTCGAATTTGTAATTCATTTATTTTGCAAAAAATATAACATACATAAAATGTGTAATTGAAAACTTTGGATAATATTGATGAACATGAAAGTTGTTGCTATGAGTTTGTGAGGGCTGATTCCAAAAACTTAGTATTTGTCCATTAATTAATTTCATTTTGTTTCAATTTATGTTTGTTTATTTGTAATTTAAAAATCACAACCTTTTTCAGAACTATGTTAAGATTTTGATTAGTTTAGATAAAAATTGTTTTCAAAAACACAATTTCCTATGGATTCGACCTCGCACTTGCAAAAGCTATATTGCAAACAACTCGTGTACTTGCGAGTTTCATTTAAAACTCACAACAATGGTATGTTAGCCAATGTTGACTTTTGGCATTTAAATTTTGACCGAACCAAAATCAAGTCATGCGAACTCAAATTGAGTCAAACGAAAGCCCATTTTGTTTGTCTCGAAGTCCTCTACATACTGCTAAAATTTCAAAGAATTCTATTGTAATGTCCAATAACTTTATTAATGGGATTATTATGATTAAATAGATAATTATGGGTGAGTGTGGTAAAATAATATAAGATTTTTATTTCTTATATTATGGGTTATAGTGTAAAGCCCAAATAAAAAGAGAATTAAACTACCCATGTTGGTCCAAGTTTGAATTTCATGCTCATGGCCCATTTTCTCTCATCTTTATTAAACTAGAAGGTTATTTTCGGAATTGTACACATGCAACTTATTCCCGTCTCTTGGCACACGTGTATCCCTCATTATTTTTCCCTCTTCTCTCATTTTTTCAACACACACCTAGAGGTGGGTGGTGGGCATTAATTCATACCGGTCGCCAACTAAAATAAATGTTGGGCGATTTTTATGATGCTAGGAAAATTTAAAAGTCTCTTAAATTTATTTATGGAACGCTATAAAAATATAAAGAAAACAACATCATTTAGCTTCTATAAATATCTTAGAGTTTAAGATAATTTTATTACAAAGTTTAATGGTATGTTAGCTTATGCTGACTTTTGGCATTTAAATTTTGACCGAATGAAAACCGAGCCATACGGACTCAAATTGAGTCACACAAAAGTCCGTTTTGTTTGTCTTGTAGTCCTCTACATACAACTAAAATTTCAAAGAATTGTATTGTAATGTCCAATAAATTTATTAATGGGATTATTATGATTAAATAGATAATTATGGATTAGTGTGATAAAATAATATAAGATGGTTATTTCTTATAATATGGGCAGGGCCGGCCCAACCGCTAGGCGAGTTAGGCCAGCGCCTAGAGCCCCAGATTTCTAAGGCCCAAAAAAAAAAAAATTTAAGGCCCAAAATATTTTTTAATAAGGCCAAAAAAAAATTTGCATAAAACCCTCAACATGCTTTCTTGAGGCCCTCAACATGCTTTAAGAAAAATATTATTATTTGTTTATAATATCAAGGCCCCAACATACTTTCTTGAGACCTTCAACATGCTTTAAAAAAACAATATTATTTTTTTTATAATATGGAGGTCTTCTGCACAACGGCCACGAGGCCCTCAACAGTCAACATGTTTTTTAAAAAATAATATTATTTGTTTATAATATCGAGGCCCTCTATAAAATAAGAACAAAAAAAAAAATCAGAGAATCTCACAAACTTGTTTGTTGTGGTTATTTTGCAAAAATCCAACCGCTCACATAAGGTTAAAATGTTCAACTTTTCACATTTCGAAAAGGTTAAAATGGTTATTTTGCAATCTATGAAAATGCTGAAAGACAAAAATAAGCATGCTTAATATAAGTATAAAGAACAAAGAGTAAGGGCAAAATGGTAATTTTAGTCTCAAACAAAAAATTACTAAGTGCGGAATCGATGCTTATTAGGTAAAGATCTCCTACAATATTAAAATAAATATTATTTAATTAAAATTTAAATATTAGAAAAATATGGCTCAATTTTAAAGTTTTGCCTAAGGCTCCCAAATACATTGGGCCGGCCCTGATTATGGGTTAAAGCTCAAATAAAAAGAGAATTAAACTACCCATGTTGGCCCAAGTATGACCTTTGTTGGGAATAATTTCATCCCGGCGGCCAATAAGGCACAACATTGGCCTCTGAAAACTAACATTAGGCCCTTTAGGAATAGTTGGACTACGTAAACAAAGACATTCGTTAAATGCAAATGAAGGAGTTGATATTTGCACTTAAACAAATTCTTAATGGTGGCCCCAAGCCATGATGATTCATCATGGGATCTTTGTCCTCATTCACTGGTTGTTAATGATGATGTCCCTACCATCATATCTTCAAGGAGCTTATTGAATAAAAAAAGACAAGCAAAGCTTCACCAGTGAATGATGATGTCCCCTACCATCATATCTTCAAAGAGCTTATTGAATAAAAAAAGCCAAGCAAAGTTTCACCCAGGCAAGAAATGAAGACATTATAAGCAAATGTCAACAAAGTGGGCTCTGAGGTCACTTCTAAGCATATTGATTCCCGGGGATAAGCATTTCCTAGGAACAAGGATTAGATCCAAAGAAGCCAGGCGCCCCTTTTCTACTACTTCAAATGCTTTGCCCGGATGATTCCAAATCTCGAGACAACCCTATATTGTGGAGTAGGTGATTTATATTAAACAAAGTCATCCCTGGGGACTCACAATTCACCAAAAACAAAGATGCATGCACTCACGATTGTTGTTCTCCACTTTATTCCCTACTTTATTCCTTTGTCCCCCATTATCATTATTTTACTCATTCTTTAATTATGCCCCATCACCCACTCTATAATTGATGGGTGGGACATGGGCTGAAAAAATGAGAGAAGAGGGGAAATGAATGAAGGGTACACGCGTACCAAAAGAAGGGAATAAGTTGCATGTGTACAATTCCGAAAATACCCTTCTAGTTTAATGAAAATGAGAGAAAATGAGCCATAAGATTGAAATTCATACTTGGGCCAACATGGGTAGTTCAATTTTCTTTTTATTTGGGCTACACTATGCCCCATAATATAAGAAATAATCTTCTATTATTTTACCACACTAACTCATAATTATCTATTTAATCATAATAATCCCATTAATAAATTTATTGGATATTACAAGAGAATTCTTTGAAATTTTAGCAGTCTGTAGAGGACTCCGAGACCAACAAAATGGGCTTTCGTTTGACTCAATTTGAGTTTGTATGACTTGATTTTCATTTGGTCAAATTTTAAATGCCAAAAGTCAACATAAGCTAACATATCATTAAACTTTGTAATAAAATTATCTTAAACTTTAAGATATTTATAGAAACTAAATGGTAATGTTTTCTTAATATTTTTATAACGTTCCATAAATATATTTAATGCTTGCATTAATACATACCAGTTGTAGCGCCATAGAATTTTCAAAATTATTTAAATAGATTATTTTGAGGATGATGTTATTTTAATATCAATTTTAGCCAATAATTTTTGGGAAATTTATGGTGTTACAGAGAGTGATAATTAGATAATGGTAATTGATGAAATAATAGGATAGTAAACGGTAAGAAGAATTGTATTGGTAGGTAGAATAGTAAGTGAAGGTAGAATAGTCAATGGTAAGTATAATAGTATTGGTAGGTAGAATAGTAAGTGAAGGTAGAATAGTCAATGGTAAGTATAATAGTATTGGTATAAGGAGGGTAGAATTGTAAATGGAATGTAGAATAGTCAATGGTAGGTATAATAGTGTTGGTAGGTAGAATAGTAAAATGAGGGTATAATTGTAAATGGAAGGTAGAATAGCCAATGGTAGGAATAATAGTATTGGTATAAGGAGGGTAGAATTGTAAATAGAATGTAGAATAGTCAATGGTTATAATAGTATTGGTATAAGGAGGGTAGAATTGTAAATGGAATATAGAATAGTCAATGGTAGGTATAATAGTGTTGGTAGGTGGAATAGTAAAATGAGGGTATAATTATAAATGGAATGTAGAATAGTATTTGGTTTTTCCTATAAATAGAACTCTTCCCCTTAACAAATTTCACCACTGTCCTCCCTTCTCTTCCACATATTCTTCCTTCTTCTGCTTTATACTCGGTCTTTCTTCTTTTTGAGAGTGTTTACTCAGAGCAGAGAGAGAAAGGGCGAGACAAAGCGCTACAAGAAAGAAAGAACACTAGAGATAGCGGACTTGAGAAATTAGTTTCAAAAGATATACTAGTGGTGTTAGTTAAATTGGAGCAACTAGATTCCTTCAGACCACTTTTAGCTTCAGTCTAGAAGTAGGTAAATTCACTACCCCTTCTAAAGTTATCATGTCATGCAATTTATGTATTTTTGTAAATATTCATTTTTATTTACATAATATGAAGTTATGTGGCATGCATGAAAGATTTGAGAAAAAGAATTTTGTGAAAAGATGTTGATTATAAGAAATAAGAATAATGATAAACCCTCCTACATGTTGCCCTAAGATGCATCAAAAGAAGTACAAAGAAAAGTACAAGAAATGAGTTAAATGTTTATGAAATGAGGGCACATGTATGAAGGAGAGTATTTTTGGCCCCAAGATAAGTAAGGATGAGAGGAGTTCGGTACTGATACTCGGATGGCGGCGAAACCACTGAAGGAGGCTATGCAAGAAGGTGGTATTCCATCAACATGACCGTTGAGTGCACCAAGAAAGAGTTAATTGACAGTCGGGCATGGCTGAAGCCACAGTTCAATACCATAGTCACAAGGACCCGCAACCCTCGTACACAGGGGTAATAGTGTACATGGGCCCTAATATGAGAAAATGATAATATAATTTTTCAACAATGATTTACAATGATGATTTACAATGACGATTTATAATGATGCATTATGATGATGATTTATAAAGATGATTTATGACGATGATTTATTACTAGATGTAATAGTATGTATATGCTACGGGAGATGCAACCGTACATACATGTATTATTATGGCTGGATGTATAGTTATTTGTGAAAACGATTTTCAAAACTGAGAACAAGGAGTAAAACTATTTATGGTTGTGGATTTTACTTGCTGGGCCCCTTTGGGCTCATTCAGTTTTATTTCTTGTTTTCAGGTAGAAAGGACGCTGGAATAGGAGGCCGGAATGGGGGCGGGAATAATTATTAACTTTCAAAGCCTTTTCATATCAGTTATTGTAATAATATGATATCCCGCAACTAAAGTTTAACGTTTTCTAATTTCGCTTGTAATAAAATATCTTGAAGAATGTTTTATACATTTATCGTATCCTTTAAAATCAAGTACTCTGATAGACCTTCTAGATCTTTGCAAAAACTTTTGTTGTAAAAGAAGAAAAGTGGCAAACTCAGCCTTAACGGGCTGGGGATGTTACACTGATTGTCAGCTAAAATAAATGTTGTGTTATTTTTATGACGCCCGGAAAATTTAAAAGTCTCATAAATATATTTATGGGACGCTATGAAAATATTAAGAAAACATTAGCATTTAGCTTCTATAAATATCCTAAATTTTAATATAATTTTATTACAAAGTTTAATGATATGTTAGCTTATGTTCACTTTTGGCATTTAAATTTTGACCAAATGAAAATCAAGTCATACGAACTCAAATTGGGTCAAACGAAAGCCCATTTTGTTTGTCTCGGAGTCCTCTACATGCTGCTAAAATTTGAAATAATTCTATTGTAATATTCAATAAATTTATTAATGGGATTCTTATGATTAAATAGGTAATTATGGGTTAGTGTGGTAAAGTAATATAAGATGGTTATTTCTTATGTTATGGGTAATAGTGTAGCCCAAATAAAAAGAGAATTGAACTACCTATGTTGGCCCAAGTATGAATTTCAATCTTATGACTCATTTTCTCTCATTTTCATTAAACTAGAAGAGTATTTTCAAAATTGTACGCATGCAACTTATTCCCTTCTCTTGGCACACGTGTAACGCTTGTAATGACCTAGATTTTAAAACTCTTATTTAAATAATATTAAATAGATTAAAAGCATAATCGATAAATTAGAACAATAATATGTGGATTAATGATATTAAATAACTATTTAGTGTTAAAGGTATATTACATTGCTTTTTTACCACTTTTGTATATCACTTCAATTCTAAAATTTAGCTTCATTAATATGTTTATGGGCATAATTAAACTCAATCTAGTAAATAAATTATTTATATTGGTGTTTAGTGAAGCTAGAAATTAATTTGAAGCTTTTTAGTTTTTAGCCTAAAAAACGGTGTCTTAATTTTCATACTATCTAATGAGATTAAAAGTGCTAAAGAAAGATACCAAGGCTAGCCACCTTTGTAGAAAGCTTAAAGTTTTCTAGTAATGAAGGTTATGAGAAATATCATGATAATAATCATTTAATAACGCAAGTGGCCAAGTGGGAATGCAAGTAGTTAAAGTCTAAATTGAATTTGAAACGTTGTATAGGCCAAAAACAGAGTCAAACGAACTAGGATGAAGTCGAACCAAAAATATTAAATGTTTGTCTCAGAGTCTTCTATCTACTCTCAAAATTTCATGTCAATCGGAGTACGTTTGGACATCGAAAAATGGATCGGGATTCACTCCCCTCATTTTGGACAAAAATACTAATTGGTATAGATCATGAAATATTGACTAGGTTCATTCTTTTAGTTAAATACATCTCAACCCTTGGATCAAAAGGGTAAAAATAAATCCTAGCCATTCATTCTCTTACAAATAAAAGCCTAAGTTAATTCATTTTCACTTGAGCTTTTCATTTACAATCTTAGAACAAAGTAAAGATTGCTTGCTTCTCCTTTCATTTTATTTCTTAGTTCTAAGTCAAATACCATATAGCCTAGATCTTACTTGTAGTGTTCAATTGTTCTTATTTTTCTAAACTAGCTACCTAGAGAAGATTTGGTGGAGTTTTACTTCTAAGGATTATTGGGTAAGTGTTTCTTGTATAAATATCATGATTTATTGCTTGTATCACTTGTTCTCATTTAATTGTTTAAGACCCAATAAGCGTATGATGTAAAATTAAGTAATGGATACAAGTAAATTAATAATAATGAGTTAGTAGACAAAATCAATTAAGGGTTTATGATATTATCAATATATTATTTACTTTACAGCTTTCACATTCAGTCATTTTTTTTACTGTCATTTAAATTTTAGTTCATATTTTTGGATGTACGGACCATTGGTCTCATCCCCGAAATATCAATTCAGTATCTACATTTAGTCATTTCATTTATTATCATTTAAATTTTGATTCATACTTTGGTAGGTACAGACCATTGCTCTCATCTCCAAAATATGACTCATACTTTATATATATTATTTATAATACTAGTTTGTATTTAGTGATACTGGCCATTTGCCTCGTCACCAAAAATGAATTCAGGCATAAAGCTAGTTACAAGTGACTATCTTAGATTAATATAATAAAATGAGTAAGTAAAGATCAAGTGACGGATAATAAATAAATATAAAAAGATGAGGGTCTTTAAACATTGATATTATTGGTGAATCAACAAATATGCAAATATTGTTTGTATGTATGTATATATATGCAGAAGTAAAGCAGAATTCTACACTAAGGAGAGTAAGTACGGATATACTTACTGAGTACTAGCATTGTTTTATTGTTATAGGAATTCTTATTTTGTCTTATTAATATAATTTTGTAATACAATTGCTGCATAATGTGTCTAATAAAATGGGCTGACGAGATAACCACCTTAAGAATAAGCAGGGTGGATTGCTGCGAGGAACTGTCAGTTTCTCAGTGGATGGGGGTATATAACCGTCGGTTAAGTGTCAAAATATTCATATTTTAGCCCTTAAAAACTTGTATGTGTTAATTCCTTAAGTGTTGTTAATTTATGCTATTTTAGTTCTTTTATGTCTTTTCCATGCTTTTGTAGGCTTTGAAAGAAAATGAAGTAAATCTGGAAGATTTGGGCTCAAAGAGAGAAATTGGAAAAAGTTGGAGCTTCTGACAATGCGATCGAGCACACTGCCAGAGAAGACAAGCAAGTGTGGCCATGTGCGATCGTGCGCACAACAGAAGAGTCTCAATCGGAGACGTGCGATCGAGCGCACATGGGTTGCGATCGATGGCACCCGTGCGCAGGTGACACATCAAGAGGCGGCCAGACTGTTATTCTTTCCATATTAGGGTTTTCCAAGTCCCACTTGTAATAGGACTAAAACCCTACAAATTTTATAGGTTTACTAGTGTAACTAGGACTTCTAAAGCCCTAAATAGACCTCTAAACCTTGAGAATAATCATCCTGGAACAAACACAACTTTGGGGAGAGGAATTGGAGGCTACTTCTAGAAGCGGTTTTCAGTTCATTCTTTTCCTTTACTTTCTAGTTTTCTTTTAATTATGTATAACTAACTATTTGGGAGGGTTAGATTGAAGCCCTAATTATGTTTATTTATTATTTCAATATTGGCACCTTTGTGATAATCAGATTGTGTTGCTTAACTTGATTAATTCTTGTTTTCTTGAATTCCTCATATGTATGTGATTGGCCATTATATGCATGTGGTATAGACTAGTTAATTAAATCAATTTTGATGCTCGAGTTCTGGGTCTAATAAGAGTAACAAAAGAAATCCACACCGGGTTCTTGGGTTAATCAACATGGGGAACCGAGAGTAGATACCCATGTCCTAGGCCTCATGCGTTTGTCGATTTCCACAAATTTGTGCTTTCTTAAAGAACAACTTAGTAGACACCCATGCTAAATCCTTTAAGAAAGAAAAGAATTGGAGTAGACACACATGCTTAATTTGTTGCTTAGGAAAATCAATAGCTTAAGAAGTAGACACCCATACCCTTAGGTTGGCAAACATTAAGTATTTATAAAATGATTGGATCATTGGCATATTGTTATATTATCTAAATATAGTTAGCGGTGGATATCAAAGCCCTACCTTTAGCTTTTCATTTATCTTTATATCTTTTTATTTCTTTTTCACAATATCAATCTTGTGACAATTTTGATATTTTAATTAATTCAAAAGAAAATCAACAATCCTCGTCGGATCGATCTCGTACTTGTTGCACTATACTATCGTTGGATCTTGTGCACTTGCGGGTAAAACGTACAATTATTTGTGTATTAATTTAGGTAGATATTTGCACAACACCGTCCAATAGGCCTAATATATAACTAAGCTGGGGTGGTGTAGTTGCCAGCACCAAACAGGTAAATTTATAAAGTGTGAGGGGCATAACGGACGTAAGCGGGTTGAGAGCTCATGACAAGAGGTCTAAAGAAAGATTATCATAAAACACAAACTAATCTGTCATTACGCTTCATTCGCAACTCATTCAATATTATATATTTTAGTCTTTAATCTTACTTGTTCAAACTAGTCTTTTTAGTCTTTATCTCTAGGAAAATAGATTACTCACTTGTTTGCCTATGTAAATATGACAACATCATCTTTACATAAACCTTGATGCAGGAATAGAAAGTGAGGACGATGATACTTTTACTGGTTTTGATGGTTGCTAGACCATCTGCTGTAGGATTGATGCTTACTCTGTGGAGCACGTCTCATTTATGTTAATCGCTTTTATTACGTATGGTGATGTGTGTGAGCTTAATAAATATTACTATATTAATTTGGTGCCGTCTGTGGCATATATTTGGTACACCTAGTATGTACATATGTTGTAATGAAAACCATGTTTCTATTTTTATTAAATAATATATCACCTCGAGGTATTTCAGTCAAGCTCAATTGTGTTGTGTAAGTTATTCCTAGGTCATAGAATAAGAAGAAAAAATATACATACTCCTCTGTAAGATTGTATTTTCTAAAGTTGCAACGTCACGACTTTGATATTTGCTAGCTTAAATATCGGGGCGTTACATTATGGTATCAAAGCGGTTTGCTCTATGGGAAAGTTAGTATCATACTAGAACTAGGGTATACTACACAAGAGCTTAACTAAATAAAAGACTCATAACTTTTTATAAAAACTTTTGTTTGAGAATAAAGTATTAGGGATAGAAGCCCAGCTATGTTATTTACATGTTTGAGTGATTTTGTTGTTTGCTTTAATATAGATAAGTCGTTAATTAATTTGTACAGAATTAAAGTATGAAGACGTGATCTCCCTGTCGTTGAGGAAGGCGAAGCACCTCACTCCCATAATGAAAACGATGAAATACCACCTCGACCTCCAGCATTCCATGATGTTGTACACCCAACATTAGTCCAATTTATGGGAGATATTACTAGGCAATTCACGGAGGCAATTTCATGGATGTCTTAACCTGCTGCACCAGTCGAGCATATTGGTTGCTCGATGTGAAACTTTACTGATCAGTACTTTCGTACTTTCAATGGGACTCAAGGACATACAGTAGTTGAAGCTTGGATTTCAGATATCCAACTGCTGCACGACACACTCAAGTGTACAAATGAGGAAAAGTTGACATATACCGTATTAAGGCTAACTGGTGAAGCCCTTAAGTGGTGGAAGTCCCAAGTAGAGCTGATAGGACCTGGTGTTGTTATCACATGGGAAAGCTTTGTTGAGGAATTCAACAGGCAATATTTCCCAAGGTCTCAAAAGTAGATAAGAGCTATTGAATTTCATAACTGGGTGCAGGGTACTATGACAGTGGAACAATACTCAATTAAATTCACTAAGTTAGCCAAGTTTGGTATTAATCTAATTCCAGATGAAGTATCTAAGACGGAACATTTTGAAAATGGCCTTAACTCTCGCATCAAGGAAAGAGTTGTCTGCCATGAGATCAAAACCTATGCTCAATTAGTGAACGTAGCATCTCTTGCTGAGAGGGCAATTCGTGAGACGTCTGCAGCTTACGAAAATTGGAAACGATCAATGCCTCAGGCATCCTATCCCTCCAAACAATTTGTCATAAGGACTGGCTCCAAACTGGCGAATTACAAGATTTTTCCTCCTCTAGTAGGAAATTAGAAGGCTGCTTGTCCCGAATGTGGAAGAATATATTTTGGAGATTGCAAGAGCGAAAGTACCAGTTATTTCCGATGTGGTCAAAAGGGCCATTTTAAGAAGGATTGTCCAATGAATACTACAGGAGGAGCTGGAGCACAAAAGAATGACTACCAACAAAGAAGGCCTGCTCAAGCAAGAGTATATATGTTCACCCCCGTAGATGACGATGAGAATGATGAAGCAAACAATGATATAGTGGATAGGTACCATTTCTCTATTTGGTACTCTTGAGTGTACTCTCTTTGATTCTAGAGCTACACATTCATTCATTTCTGCATTGTACACTAAGATTTGTCACATAAGTACACGACCATTAGGGCAAGATTGGTCAGTACAAATACCAGGAGGAGAAAGGATAAATGAATTACTATCATCATTGAGGGATGAGTATAAGCATAGTCATGTAGAATTAAAATAAGTATATGATTGTTTTTATCTTTGAAGAATTATAGCAGTTTTACCTAAGCAAAGAACTAATCATGGTACTGTATAAGGTTGATATCTAGCTATATTTTGAGGAAAGTGATAATCATATTAGTGGTACATGATCATGAATATTAAGAGATAGAGATGTTGAAAAATATTATTGTCTTATAGCCACTTTGATAAGGCTGATTAAATAAAATCGAGGAAACGTGGTGAGCTCGAGAAGAAGACTACAACATTTTGAGGTGTAAACTAGTGATCAATAATTGTTTGAAATTGATGTTGTTAGGACTTGATAAGAAAAAAATAGTGAATGCGATTTAAAAAGGAATAGATGATTTTTATAAAGGTATGAAGGTCTTCTTTCATAATAATATGAACATTTCAAAGGTACGCTATTTCAAAGGTATGAAGGTCGTCTTTCATAATAATCAGAAAAATATTTTGAGATAGGATTTCCAGAATATACCTAAGGTATCATTAGGAACGATTGCAGAAGCTGAGGCTTTAGGCTGTGAATAAGGTTTCCTCCTTGGAAAATGAGTTTCAATAATAAAAGGGTAAAGCAAAATTTTGGGAATATATACTTAATGTATTATGACAAAGGGGTGATTAAGTCATGATGCATCATTTCCATAGAGAGAAAATGATGCTTAGCTCATCATAAGGAGATTGAGAAAATGCTATGAAGTATTAGGTGGTGATTAATTGAGGGAAGAAAATGATTATAGTATTACCTACAATTAATGATACGATAAATTGCACATAGCACAAATTGTGAGATTGATGAATACTCAAGTGTAGGATTAGAATTGGTCTGTCCAAAATAGAGTGTAGGGTAATTGGATTCGTCAAGGAAAGTACTAAGTAAATCCAATGTTTACCTTTAGTCGAGTTTGCTTATAATAATAGTTTCCAGGCAACTATTGGTATGGCACCATACAAAGTACTCTATGGACGCAAATGTAGAGCGCCCCTTTATTGGGATGAAGTTGGTGAAAGGCAATTGGTGGGACCAGAGATAATCCAAAACACCAAAGACAAGGTCGTATTAATCCGAAAAAGGATGCTAATAGCTCAAAGCCGTCAAAAGAGTTATGCTGACAAGGGACGTCACCTAGTGAATTTTGAAGTTGGCGATCAAGATTCCTGAAAGTATCACCAATGAGAGGCGTGATGCGTTTCGGTAAAAAGGGAAAGTTAAGTCCAAGGTATGTTGGCCCCTTCATGATAACTGAAATTGTAGGTCCAGTGGCATACCGAGTTGAGTTACCACCCAAATTAGCAGAGATACACGACGTGTTCCATGTATCAACATTAAGAAGATATGTACATGATCCTCTACACATTATCGATTTTGAACCTGCAAATTCAGGAAAATTTATGGTGCGAGGAATTACCGGTACAAATTCTAGATCGAAAGGACCAGAAACTCAGAATGAAAACCTTTTTCCCTAGTTAAAGTCCTCTGGCGTAATCACGATGTAGAAGAAGCTTCCTGGGAACTAGAACGAATGCAGGACAAATATCCACATTTATTCTAACCAGATATGTCACTCGGTAAGTATATATATATATATATACACGGTAAATTGTATTTTATGATTGCTTATATGGATATTGTTCAAAACTACAAAAGTTGAGGGATACCTTGGAGATAAGAAGTGATATTATTAAATGCTCTGGTCAATGCTTTTTGTTGATAGATAAATCATGGTACTGTATAAAAGTGTAGTACCTAAGTGAAAACATTGAAACTTAAGAAGTAGTATGTCAGAGCTATAGAATATATAAATAGAAAATTAAGGAACATTATTTTCTTACACCCTTTTCTTAGAATATTATTATACGATAAAAGATAGGGATTATGTGTAAGATAAGACTGAGGATTAGACGTTACAATAAAATCCGAGTTGCTCATATTGTGGTTATGTGATAATTTGAATGCCTTAATTTCAGGGACGAAATTCCAATAAGGTGGGTAGAATGTAACGACCTAGATTTTAAAACTCTTATTTAAATAATATTAAATAGATTAAAAGAATAATTGATAAATTAGAACAATGATATGTGGATTAATGATATTAAATACCTATTTAGTTTTAAAGGTATATTACATTGATTTTTGACCTTTTTTGTATATCACTTCAATTCTAAAATTTAGCTTCACTAATATTTTTATGGGCAAAATTAAACCCAATCTAGTAAATAAATTATTTATATTGGTGTCTAGTGAAGTCAGAAATTAATTTGAAGCTTTTCAGTTTTTAGCCTAAAAACCAGTGTCTTAATTTTCATACTGTCTAATAAGATCAAAACTGCTAAAGAAATATACCAAGGCTAGCCACCTTTGTAGAAAGCTTAAAGTCTTCTAGTAACGAGGGTTATGAGCAATATCATAATAATAATCATTTAATAAGGCAAGTGGCCAAGTGGGAATGCAAATAGTTAAAGTCTAAATTGAATTGGAAACATTGTACAGGCCAAAAAAGAGTCAAACGAACTCGGATGAATCGAACCAAAAATATAAAATGTTTGTCCCATAGTCCTCTATCTACTCTCAAAATTTCATGTCAATCAGAGAACGTTTGGACATCAAAAAATGGATTGGGATATACTGCCCTCATTTTGGACGAAAATACTAATTGGTATAGATGATGAAATATTGACTAGGTTCATTCTTTTGGTTAAATACATCTCAACCCTTGGATCAAAAGGGTAAAAATAAATCATATCCATTCATTCTCTTATAAATAGAAGCCTAAGTTAATTCATTTTCACTTGAGCTTTTCATTTGCAATCTTAGAACAAAATAAAGATTGCTTGCTCCTCCTTTCATTTTATTTCTTAGTTCTAAGTCAAATACCATATAGCCTAGATCTTACTTGTAGTATTCAAGTGTTCTTATTTTTCTAAACTAGCTACCTAGGGAAGATTTGGTGGAGTTTTACTTCTAAGGATTATTGGGTAAGTGTTTCTTGTATAAATATCATGATTTATTGCTTGTATCACTTGTTCTCATTTAATTGTTTAAGACCCAATAAGCATATGATGTAAAATTGAGTAATGGATACAAGTGAATTAATAATAATGAGTTAGTAGACAAAATCAATTAAGGGCTTATGATATTATCTATATATTATTTACTTTACAGCTTTTACATTCAGTCATTTCTTTTATTGTCATTTAAATTTTAGTTCATATTTTTAGAAGTACGGACCATTGGTCTCATCCCCGAAATATCAATTCAGTATCTACATTCAGTCATTTCATTTATTGTCATTTAAATTTTGATTCATACTTTGGTAGGTACAGACCATTGCTCTCATCTTCGAAATATGACTCACGCTTTATATATATTATTTATAATACTAGTTTGTATTTAGTGATACTGGCCTTTTGCCTCGTCACCAAAAATGAATTCAGGCATAAAGCTAGTTACAAATGACTATCTTAGATTAATATAATAAAATGAGTAAGTAAAGATCAAGTGACGGATAATAAATAAATATTATGAGGGTCTTTAAGCATTGATATTATTGGAGAATCAACAAATATGTAAATATTGTTTGTATGTATGTATATATATGCAGAAGTGAAGTAGAATTCTACACTAAGGAGAGTAAGTACGGATATGCTTACTGAGTACTAGCTTTGTTTTATTGTTATAGGAATTCTTATTTTATCTTATTAATATAATTTTGCAATACAATTGCTGCATAATGTGTCTAATAAAATGGGCTAATAAGATAGCAACCTTAAGAATAAGTAGGGTGGATTGCTATGAGGAACTATCAGTTTCTTAGTGGATGGGGGTATATAACCATCGGTTAAGTGTCAAAATATTCATATTTTAGCCCTTAAAAACTTGTATGTGTTAATTCCTTAAGTGTTGTAAATTTATGCTATTTTAGTTCTTTTCTGTATTTTCCATGCTTTTGTAGGCTTTTGGAAGAAAAAGAAGTAAATCTAGAAGATTTGGGCTCAAAGAGAGAAATTGGAAAAAGTTGGAGCTTCTGACAATGCAATCGAGCGCAAGGAACCTACGATCGAGCGCACTACCAGAGAAGACAAGTGAGTGCGGCCATGTACGATCGTGCGCACAATAGAAGAGTCTCAATAGGAGACGTTCCATCGAGCGCACATGGGTTGCGATCGAAGGCACCTGTGCGCAGGTGACACATCAAGAGGCGGCTAGACTATTATTCTTTCCATATTAGGGTTTTCCAAGTCCCACTTGTAAAAGGACTAAAACCCTACAAATTTTATAGGTTTACTAGTGTAACTAGGACTTCTAAAGCCCTAAATAGACCTCTAAACCTTGAGAATAATCATCTTGGAACAAACACAACTTTGGGGAGAGGAATTGGAGGCTACTTCTAGGAGCGGTTTTCGGTTCTTTCTTTTCCTTTACTTTCTAGTTTTATTTTAATTATGTATAACTAACTCTTTGGGAGGGTTAGATTGAAGCCCTAATTATGTTTATTTAATATTTCAATATTGGCGCCTTTGTGATAATCATATTGTGTTGCTTAACTTGATTAATTCTTGTTTTCTTGAATTCCTCATATATATGTGATTGGCCATTATATGCATGTGGTATAGACTAGTTAATTAAATCAATTTTGATGATCGAGTCCTGGGTCTAATAAGAGTAACAAAAGAAATTCACACCGGGTTCTTGGGTTGATCAACATAGGGAACCGAGAGTAGACACCCATGCCCTAGGCCTCATGTGTTTGTCGATTTCCACAGATTTATGCTTTCTTAAAGAACAACTTAGTAGACACCCATGCTAAATCCTTTAAGAAATAAAAGAATTAGAGTAGACACCCATGCCTAATTCGTTGCTTAGGGAAATCAACAGCTTAAGGAAATCAATAGGTTAAGGAGTAGATACCCATACCTTTAGGTTGGCAAACATTAAGTATTCATAAAATGATTGGATCATTGGCATATTGTTATATTATCTAAGTATGATTAGTAGTAGATATCAAAGCCCTTCCTTTACTTTTTCATTTATCTTTATATCTTTTTATTTCTTTTTCACAATATCAATTTAGTGACAATTTGATATTTTTATCAATTCTAAAACAAAATCAACAATCCTCGAGGAATCGATCTCGTACTTGTTGCACTATACTATCGTTTGATCTTGTGCACTTGCGAGTAAAACGTACTAATTATTATCTATTAATTTAGGTAGAATTTGCCGTAACAAGCTTTTGGCGCCGTTGCTGGGGATTGTTTGATTTTGTTTGAAATTTTTTTCCCTAAGTTTATTTCTGTTTTAATTTATCTTTTTTTCTAAATTTTTTTCGCAGTTACTGTTCTGCCTCTGGAGGTGCGCTCGATCACCCTGGTTGGGCGCTCGAGCGCACCAGTGCGATCAACCGCACCTCACAGTGCGATCGATCGCACATCCAGACAGCAGCACAGTTACTTCACTAATTATAGATCTGATTTTTTTTTTCTTTTATTTCATGCAGGGTCAATTGAGTCTGCATCTTCGTAAGTCTTATTTTTAATTTGGTTTTTATTTTCCCTTTTAATTTTAACTTCTTTTTGTTATATTATTCTTGTTTTCACACATGTGAGGCGGCATTTCCGAAACCCCATAGACCATGTTCATGTTGCCATGACCCTTATCACCATGTTAGAGGATGTGCTACAATGAGGCAAATTTCTAACAAATTTTATAGGCATATGAACACATCGTTCTCTAGACCGGGGTACGACCACTATTTTGATTCCTGCAACCCACCATGGAGCCAACAGTCCAATCTCTCATGGCAAGTTCAAGCTCCCAAAATTCATGCTCCACAATCTCATGGACTGCAACATCACCTCATATCAACAATTCTATGATCATGCATACTCCTCTCAATCAGCTCCACAACAGCAATATCAAGCTGAATCACCTCCCCTTGAGTTTTCTGAAAATACATCAACTATGATCAGTTCAGCAATTGAGGAAATGAAGAACTCTCATTTGAAATCAGTTAAAAGGACGGAGGCCCACTGTACACAAAGAACAGATTTTCGCAAAAACGAAGAGCCTCAAAGTCAGTCAGTTACCACTCCTCATGGACATTATATGGAGGAAGAGAGTATTTGCTATTGTGAAGAAGAGCCATCTCCACAGTTCTATGATCATTCCTATTCCTGTCTTAGCCACAGTCTGCGGCAATCCATTTTCAAGATAGAAGCTCATGAAGAGGAGCCATCTCCCATCAATTGGTCTCAACATTATCATGAGAAGGAGCTATCTCCAATCGATTGGCCTCAACAATACCAAGAAGAACCACCTCCTCCAAAAGGATCTGCCTTAGAAGAAGCGCATGCCAACTTAGAAGAAATAATATCAGCTTCTCTTAGCCAAATGGAGGAAAGAAATCGATCATTTGAAAGGAGGGAGAATTCCCGCATGCAATCATTTGAAAGGATGGAGGCTAATCTCAAGCAAATATCCGATATTCTCAAAGAAGAAGAGTGTCAAGGTCAGTTGGTGGCCAATCCTAATGAGTACTACATGGAGGAAGAATGCACCTACTATCATGAGCAAGCTGTCACATTGAGGAGTGGAGAGGTGGTTGAAAATCAAGTGGAAGAGGGGAAGGAGGAGCAAACCAAAGTTCCATAGGAACCATATCAGGAAAAAGAAGAGAGCACTGAGATTTTTTCAACATTAGCTCTTATTCCAGAAACAACAAGAGTCCAGGAGAGAAGTCCGTTAGAGCTACCACATGAGCAAATTGAGGACATCAAGATAGAAAAGTTCCTTGAGTTTTCTTCTAACTTTATTCTAGTTCATGATTCCCCACCGGACGAGAAACTGTTTGAGAAAACTCAGAGTGGTCCTCCTCGATCTATAGACATTTGGAATCACCTTGCAATAGAAAAGATTCATCCCCTTTGGTGCAAGAGAGGAAAAGACTGGTGCTTCAAGTTTAAAGTGTCACAGTCTGGCTGAAGACGTTAAACTTAGTGTTCATGGGAGGCACCCCACAGCATATCCTTTTTATTTCCTTGTTTGATTGTTTTTATTTTATTTTTATTACTAGTTTCTTTTTGTTTTCCATTGTTATTTTAGTCATTTATTTTGCAGGGACAAGTGTGCTTTAGTCCAAGTTTGGGGGTATGCTATGAGCCATGCTATTCTAGATAGTTTTGTCCATATCCCGGGTAAATTCTTTCCATGTTATAGACAAATTGGGGACAATGTGTAATTTAAGTTTAGGGGTATGGAAGACACTTTACACACACTTTGTCCCAGTTTTATTTTTATTTTTATTGTTTATGAAAAAAAAAATTGTCCCATTTTTATTTTATTTTTGTTTTTTATGAAAAGAAACTATATATATATATATATATATATATATATATATATATATATATATATATATATATATATATGCATGTTCATGTTTGTCTTAAAATTTTGGTTGATCTTAAAAATTGTGATTTGATTTCATTGGTGAGCTTAAAATTTTGAACACATGATTTGATAATTGAGTTTTTCAGTTTGGTTACTTGCTTAGGACAGTTTAGAATTCACATGTTTGATCTGAACTTGCACAAGCACATTAGCACATAAATTGTGGTGTATGACATGAAGTCCGATGTGTGTGTTTCTAGGTCTTGGGTGAAACAGGATGATTTATTAGATGGATACTTTGGCATATATATATATGTGATTAAAAAAAAAATGATCATTGATAAGTTTTTCGCTAAGTAACTGGACCTCTTGCCTCAAAGCATTGAGTGTTCACGTCAAAAGGTGAAGAATTTTGATTTGATTAATGTCATGGTTAGTTTGGTTTCGTAGCCTTTTTGACTCGAGTTAGTAAGTCCTTAAGGGTGTTTTACACCTAATTCCCTAAAACAGCATGGTTTGGGAGTCATTGACTTAACACTCATTATATGGGTCAATTAAAAAGCTTAAGGGAACTAAACATTGCACAGGCTGACTAAAAAAAAAGGAAAGAGAAAGAAAAAGAAAAAATATGCCATTGTTATTCATTCTAATAAGGATTTCAGTGAACTTTGAGATATTGAGACATTGCACATTGGAAATAATTGGACGCTTCATATTTATGTGTTAGTTCACTTTACACTATTTTCAAACTTGTGATGCTTTAGCATGTCTTTTGTAAGTGATTAAATTTTAAAATTCCAATTTATTGAGAAGATGGAGTTTATCTTTTTAAGCTTGCTAATGAATGAGAATCATGGTTTTTGATTGATACCTTAATTTTTGGATAACATGAACTCTTGCATGATGTTTGTGGGTAACATTCCTAGAAAACCCTCACAAGACTTCACTCGTCCTCTAGGGAATTCCTATGGGTTTAAAAGGCTTGTTGCATATGCTAAATGCAATCGTACATCCCACGAAAAATGGATTTATCTTTTTGTTCTCTGTTTTTCACTTTGTTTTTAGTTTTGTATTGCTAAGGGACTAGCAATATGTAAGTTTGGGGGTGTGTTAAGTGCCAAAATATTCACATTTTAGCCCTTAAACTTATATGTGTTAATTCCTTAAATGTTGTTAATTTATGCTATTTTAGTTCTTTTATGTGTTTTCCATGCTTTTGTAGGCTTTTGGAAGAAAAGGAAGTAAATCTGGAAGATTTGGGCTCAAAGAGAGAAATTGGAAAAACTTGGAGCTTCTAACAATGCAATCGAGCACAAGGAACCAGCGATCGAGCGCACTACCAGAGAAGACAAGCGAGTGCGGCCATGTGCGATCGTGCACACAACAGAAGAGTCTCGATCACAGACGTGCGATCGAGCGCACACGGGTTGCGATTGATCGCACCCGTGTGCAGGTAACACATCAAAAGGCGGCCAGACTGTTATTCTTTCCATATTAGGGTTTTCCAAGTCCCACTTGTAATAGGACTAAAACCCTACGAATTTTCTAAGTTTACTAGTGTAATAAGGACTTCTAAAGCCCTGTAAATATACCTCTAAACCTTGAGAATAATCATCCTGGAAAAGACACAACTTTGAGGAGAGGAATTGGAGGCTACTTCTAGGAGTGGTTTTCGGTTCTCTCTTTTCCTTTTCTTTTTGGTTTTATTTTAATTATGTATAACTAACTCTTTGGAAGGGCTAGATTGAAGCCCTAAGTATGTTTATTTAATATTTCAATATTGGCGCCTTTGTGATAATCATATTGTGTTGCTTAACTTGATTAATTCCTGTTTTCTTGAATTCCTCATATGTATGTGATTGGCCATTATATGCATGTGGTACAGACTAGTTAATTAAATCAATTTTGATAATCGAGTCCTGGGTCTAATAAGAGTAACAAAAGAAATCCACACCGGGTTCTTGGGTTGATCAACATAGGGAACCGGGAGTAGACACCCATGCCCTAGGCCTCATGTGTTTGTCGATTTCCACAGATTTATGCTTTCTTATAGAACAACTTAGTAGATACTCATGCTAAATCCTTTAAGAAAGAAAAGAATTAGAGTAGACACCCATGCCTAATTCGTTGCTTAGGAAAATCAATAGCTTAAGAAGTAGACACCCATACCCTTAGGTTGGCAAACATTAACTATTAATAATATGATTGGATCATTGGCATATTGTTATATTATCTAAATATGGTTAGCGGTGGATATCAAAGCCCTACCTTCAGCTTTTCATTTATCTTTATGTCTTTTTATTTCTTTTTCACAATATCAATCTTGTGACAATTTTGATATTTTAATTAATTCAAAAGAAAATCAACAATCCTCGTCGGATCGATCTTGTACTTGTTACACTATACTATCGTTTGATCTTGTGCACTTGCGGGTAAAACGTACAATTATTTGTGTATTAATTTAGGTAGATATTTGCACAACACCATCCAATAGGCCTAATATATAACTAAGCTGGGGCGGTGTAGTTGCCAGCACCAAACAGGTAAATCTATAAAGTGTGAGGGGCATAACGAACGAAAGCGGGTTGGGAGCTCATGATGAGAGGTTTGAAGAAAGATTATCATAAAACACAAACTAATCTGTCATTACGCTTCATTCGCAACTCATTCATTATTATATATTTTAGTCTTTAATCTTACTTGTTCAAACTAGTCTTTTTAGTCTTTATCTCTAGGAAAATAGATTACTCACTTGTTTGCCTATGTAAATATGACAACATCATTTTTACATAGACCTTGATGCAGGAATAGAAAGTGAGGACGATGGTCCTTTTACTGGTTTTGATGGTTGCTAGACCATCTGCTGCAGGATTGATGCTTACTCTATGGAGCAAGTCTCCCGTGTTAAAAAAAAAAAAAAAAAAAAAAATTGTATTAATCAAGTTGTAAACCGTAGCTTGGTTTATGCTTGCAAGTAAACAGGTAATCAAAGTACCAATATTATATATTAAACAGATTTGTTCATAATAGATTTGTTGCTTGCATGCATTATTACCCCTTGAGTTCGAGCATATGCATGCATTATGGTTACTTTCAAATGTGATCGACAATAATGTGCAAGCAGACTAATTATGTATTAGTATATCATGTACGATGGATACCTCAAATGAATGTACAAGTTTCTTTGGTTCAGCTCAAAGCAGTGCTTCATCTGCACTGCAGAGCCTTTGCTTCTGTGAGCGACCCACAGTTGTCAAAACCGCCAATACTGAGAAAAACTTTGGAAGGAGGTTTGTGAGTTGCGAAAATTGGAAGGCAAGTACTTGATATTTATGTAATCATGGTATGAACATAAAATGTGCTCTTATTTAATAATCTCTTAGTGGTTGGTGATTGCTAGGTGTAATGTGTTTTGCAGATTAACCAAGACTGTGGTTTTTTTGAGTGGCTTGATCCAAAGATGTGCTCCTTTGGTAGGAAGGTGGTTCATCGTTTGCATCAAAGGCATGAATATTTGGAGGCACAAGCCAAACGATGTGAAACATTGGTTGAAGTTGAAGTTGGGAAGGTGAGAGCATAAAATGAGAAAAAAATTGCACAGCTCAAGGCAGAAATGGAGAGTGAGATATCTCAGTATCGTAAATAAGTATAGATTGGAGAGATAAAGATGCATGCAATGAAGAAGAATTACCATACAATAATTGTTTGTTCATGGAGCTTAATAATCTTGGCACTATGCATGTTCTTCTTTGGATACACTTCCAACGGTCACCATGTATGCAAAGTAGGCCGTGTGATGCTGTCTTGAGGTTGGCCGTCATGGTGGGGCTGCTGGATCTTGCTGTGGTTTTTTGTTGTGGTTTTTTGATATGTTTTGTAACCAATGCGTAGTATGATATAAGTTGTTATTTATGTTGTCATTATGTAGTCCCACGTGGGATTTATTTGAAGACAACAGTCCGATGTGGGATTTATTTTTTTATTGATGACATGGGTCGCTTCAAGTCATTTACTTTTGTACAGCCTCATTAGCTTTTTGGATGGAATCATGAACTTCCTAAAATCAATATCTCGAACCTTTCCGCATGCTTACGAGACCAATAGTATGGTTTAGCCTTGTTAATTTAAGGAAAAATAACTTACAATTTCCTTCTTTGAGTTATTATGTTTGGACTTTATTTTGTGCAAAGAACCTACTTTGCATTATTGCGTTTAAAACATTCCAAGTGCGTAGTACCTAGTATCATTAATAATAGTATATGGAAAACCTGTATAATTGTACCAAAACTGACAAAGCTGTAAATTTCATGCCCATTTACCTTACACGCACACAACAAATGTTACCTGAAATGAATATTTACATAACCGCCAAACACAGCAAAACACACTAATAATGGCACGAGTATTGCAACCTAATTTGCATACCACCAAACATACCAAAACTACAAAGTATATAACCTATCATTTTACAGACCACCCAACATTCCAAAACTACAAAGTTTCACCTATAATTTTACACACCACCCGACATTCCAAAACTACAAAGTTTCACCTATAATTTTACACACCATCAAACATACCAAAACAACAAATTTACATACACAAGGGTCGTACATGTTGGGTTATGTTTTGGCTCATTCGGTTTGCGTGTAAAGTTGGTAAAAATGAAGCATCTTAACATGTCCAGAAAACTGATTCTAGAAGGGCCGGTCCGGACCGCCAAAAGCCAGGTCCGGACCCAATATCCAGAACACTCCATTTGAAGGACATGTCCAGACCGTCAGAAGCCGGGTCCGGACCGCATATCTAGGAACCATGTTTTGAAGAGGAGGTCCGGACACCATTTCCAGAAACTGCCTTCTGAGGGGGAGGTCCGGACCACCAGAAGCTGGGTCCAGACCCCATTTCTAGAAACTACATTTTGAAGGGGAGGTCCGGACCGCCATTCTAAACGTACAAAGTATATAAACCTGTCATTTTATCCACTACCAAACAGAACGAACCAACCAAATTCCAAATTTACATGTCATTCTACACAAAACCAAACATTCCAAACGTACAAAGTATATAACCTGTCATTTACACACCGCCAAACATACCAAATCAACCAATTTACAGGCCATTCTACAAAACCAAACATTCCAAACGTACAAACTATATAACCTATCATTTACACACCACCAAACATACCAAAGCAACCAATTTACATTTCATTCGATAAAACCAAACATTCCAAACGTACAAAGTATATAACTTGTCATTTACACACCGCCAAACATACCAAACCAACCAATTTACATGTTATTCTACAAAACCAAACATTCCAAACGTACAAACTATATAACCTGTCATTTACACACCGCCAAACATACCAAACCAACCAATTTACATTTCATTCTACAAAACCAAACATTCCAAACGTACAAAGTATATAACCTGTCATTTATACACCATCAAACATACCAAAACAACAAATTTACATACACAAGGGTCGTACATGTTGGGTTATGTTTTGGCTCATTCGGTTTGCATGTAAAGTTGGTGAAAATGAAGCATCTTAACATGTCCAGAAAACTGATTCTAGAAGGGCCTGTCCAGACCGCCAAAAGCCAAGTCCGGACCCAATATCCAGAACACTCCATTTGAAGGACATGTCCGGACCGTTAGAAGCTGGGTCTGGACCGCATATCCAGCAACCATGTTTTGAAGAGGAGGTCCGGACCCCATTTCCAGAAACTACATTCTGAGGGGGAGGTCTGGACCGTCAGAAGCTGGGTCCGGACCCCATTTCCAGAAACTACATTTTGAAGGGGAGGTCCGGACCGCCATTCTAAACGTACAAAGTATATAAACCTATCATTTTATCCACTACCAAACATAACAAACCAACCAAATTCCAAATTTACATGTCATTCTACACAAAACCAAACATTCAAAACGTACAAAGTATATAACCTGTCATTTACACATTGCCAAACATACCAAACCAACCAATTTACATGTCATTCTACAAAATCAAACATTCCAAACGTACAAACTATATAACCTATCATTTACACACCACCAAACATACCAAACCAACCAATTTACATTTCATTCTACAAAACCAAACATTCCAAATGTACAAAGTATATAACCTGTCATTTACACACCGCCAAACATACCAAACCAACCAATTTACATGTCATTCTACAAAACCAAACATTCCAAACATACAAACTATATAACTTGTCATTTACACATCGCCAAACATACCAAACCAACCAATTTACATTTCATTCTACAAAACCAAACATTCCAAACGTACAAAGTATATAACCTGTCATTTACACACCACCAAACATACCAAACTAACCAATTTACATGTCATTCTACACAACCAAACATACCAAAACTACAAATTACATACATGCCATTTACACACTACCAAACATACCAAACCAACCAATTTACATATCATTCTACACAACCAGACATACCAAAACTACAAATTACATAACCTATCATTTTACACACCACCAAACATACCAAAGCTACAAACTATATAACCTATCATTTTACACACCACCCAACATTCCAAAACTACAAAGTTTCACCTATCATTTTACACACCACCAAACTTTCGAAACCAACAAATTTACATGTCATTTTATATAACACCTAACATACGAAAACTACCATTTTGAGTATTTACAACTCTAAAACATCGCAGGCTATGGCTTCCAATCTGGATTTGGTCTTTTCTTCTTAGCCTCCATAATTTCTATTCCTTTTTGGACTGTTGTAACAATGCATTTGCCTTTTCCTTTGTCCAGTGATGAAGAAGCAGTTCCACCACCCCTGGCTCCACCACCCCTAACTGCCCCACCCCTGATTGCACCACCCCTAGAAATAGAAGAAGAAGAAGAAAAAGGTGAATGAGAAACAAAAATGTTATGGAGAATTCCGTGCACTATGTTATGAATATGAATGAGTGAACACCTTCTAAGCCAATCAACTGCAAAACAAATAAAAAGTTGAAGGAGAAACATAATTTTTTTTTATGGAGAATTCCATATAAAGAAATATAAATATGAATAAGCGAACACCTTCTAAGCCAATCAATTGAAAAACAAATAAAAAGTTGAAGGAGAAACAGAAAATGTTTATGGAGAATTCCATATAAACAAATATAAATATGAATGATTGAACACCTTCTTTTTCAGAAGCCAATCAATAGCAAAACAAAGAAAAAGTTCAAGGACAAACACAAAATGTTTATGGATAATTCCATATAAACAAATGTGATTGAGTGAACACCTTCTTTTTCAGAAGCCAATCAATAGCAAAACAAGGAAAAAGTTGAAGGGGAAACAGAAAATGCTTATGGAGAATTCCATATAAACAAATATGAATGATTGAACACCTTCTTTTTCAAGTATTTTATATTAAGAATTTTGGCCCTTTATCCTTACTGGAAGTTTAGATATTTGGTGTTTGATATTTAAGAAGTTCCAATTTGGTTCTTAAATTACTTAAAATATTATAATAGCAGATGATCGATTAAGCCTTATCAGTCAAAATTTCATGCTAATAGACAACCTGCTAAATATATTTAAATCTTTCTTTTATGTGCTTCACAACTTTGTTAGTAACTCATTATTTTGTCTCATTTATCTCAAATCAGAAATGACAACTTCAGTGGTAATGAAAAATATCCAAATCTCAATTATGCCAGGAACAAGCCCATCAAACAAGCAATACAAAATGCAGCCTCTCTTAATTTTCCCTAATTCAGACTACAAAATACACCACTGTTCAACCCTAAACACAATTAATTTTAATCGTTTTCCCTAAACCCTAAACAAATCCATAGCCCAACTCATTTCAAACCATTTAACCAACCTATTAATCTCAATCAACAACAACCCTAAACCCTAAAAATTCCCCCAAATCCCGCAATATTACACAAAACCGTAAACCCTAAAAAATCCCCCAATATTACACAAAACCGTAAACCCTAATTATTCCCCCAAATTACACAAAACTTCATCAATAACAGCAAATTTGGGGCATACCTTGTAATTTAATCAAATTTATGTAAGAGGGTAGTGTGTTGTCCCCTTTCTCCAAGCACAAGGGGACCACGAACGAATTCACCAACTGTCGTCTTCCTCTTGTCGTGTGCGTGTTGTGTGGGTGGGGTAGAAACACACGGGGACCACGAAAATCACTTTCGGTACTCACAAGGGGACCACGTTTCTTCTTGTCGTCTTCAGCCGTATGACTTCGGTGTGGTTATTGGAGTGAAAAAGGGGGAGAGAGCTGCGTGAGGCCGTGAAGGATGGTGAAAAACGGGTTGACTAAGGTTGGAGAGAAAAAAGAAAAAGAAAAGGGCTTTAGGTGTTATTGAGGGCAAACTTGGAAGAGCAGGCTGAAAAAGATCACGTGAGACGTTTTCCATCCACTTGACGGCAGATACTAACAGAAGGTTTAAATTGACAAATTTTGTAACTTTAGGGTGGTACATTGCAAATTTTGAAACTTTGGGGTTCAAATTGAAAAACCCCTGAAACTTCATGGGAGTAAAGTGGATTTTCCTCGATAAATAAACATTCAATTTCTTGACTTTTATTTTTTTTTTATTTTTTGGTTTGTAATATGAAACCAAGAATCCAAAATAGCCAAAGAGGGAAAGATTAGAAAAAGTCTGAAAAACATCAAAACGTTACACGAGAATGAGAGAAACCAAGTTCTTGACTTCTTGGTTATGACAATTGAGTCATTGACAATGCACAGAGACTGTGAGAGAAACATCGAACACGCACTGACCGACCAACAAACATCAAACAATTAAAAATTAATGGCACGCTGCACAATGAACTGAGTGAAGGGTGCGACAAACCAAACAATTAAAAATACCAGGGGCAAAACATACCAAAAATTAAAACTTGAGTTAAGAAAATTTTTTTAATTTTTTTTTACGAGGGGCGCCCGCCAACAGGTCGCCCCCACGTAAATCCGCCGATGGCCTTTGCTTTAGAGCATGCATATCTAGATGCTTTGTTGTAAAGCGAACCCTGCCATGAATGGACAAAACCATGACATTTGATTGAAATTTGTTAAAATTGTCTAGGTTTGGGATATCCGGACACGGAAGTTGAAACAAGACCTTCCAAGCTATGCAGATGAGGAATGTTATGTACCCAAAAATAAGGGCCTTTTAAAATTTTTATTTTTATTTTTTATTTTTTGACATTTTGATAACTGCATTTGGGAAGGTTTATGCTGTTGATTGGAGTCTAGATGGTGAAAAGGTCGCCTCAGGTGGTAAAGATCGAAGTTGTGGATGGGCTAGATTAATTGAGGCCAAATCCATGCTTGAAATGTCAAACAACATGGTTTTTCCACAGCTTTTATAGGCGTGGGATTACTGTTTATATGATACCAAATGCAAGTATATTATGTGATATGTACTACTGGGGTCAGGAACTGAAGAATCAGTAACAAGGTGGTTATTGTAGAAAAGCTTCATTGCGTCAGCATTGCGGTTTTTCGGCCACGGGATGTTTCCACAGATTTGATAGTTTCAACCACAACTCGTTCTGAGGTGCCTGAGGAAGAATATAAAGGCTAATTTACTTGCCTGGCTTTCATTGTGGCTTGTCTTTTTTTTTTTTTTTTTTGGTAACAAACCAACGTTCATTCAAACAAAAAGGTTACAGAGGAAAGAAAATAAAGAAAATGCAAGCTTACTTAAACCCCAAACTGGACAAATCTCAAAAAATAGGAATGAGATCATAAAGGGGAAAAAAAAGATGCGAATGCAGCCAAGAAAACCTTTGCCGCAGCGCATACCGGTGATGGATACTACCATCGGAAGTACGAATACCCCTATCAAACATCTAAACAAGCTTCCTAAAAAATCATGCAGATTTAGATGAAAAGTAACTGTAGAAAAAAGGTTTCCAAAAAGAAACCAAAGGGAAAAAGAAAAAAGATCAACTCCAATGAGTTCCATCCAGTTCGGGTTAAACAATAAGCAACACAACAACAGAAAGTTACATAAAACAATAGCATAAACTCAAAAAACGGCAGCTGCTCTAGAGGAGGTCATCAATGGTGAACTGGTCCCACGCATCGGCGAGTAAGATCCACACGCAGGAGCATGTGGTCCACTCACCGGCGTGTCGATGTCGGAATGGGGCACAGAACGCAACACCAGGCAGCTGGATCGCCGGGGATGCTGGTGGAGGAGCGCGATTTGGCCAAGGGTTGATGGGGAGGAGTAGAGCGGGCTTTGAAAAGGACGATCTTCAAGACTCCATAGATCTGGCCAGCGAAACGTTGAAGGAGACGATCCACGACAGGGGAGAAGTGGCCGGAAAGGGATGGAAGATGCAGCTTTTGTTTAGTGAAGGTCGGGATAGATCTAGAGCAAGCTCTAGAGAGATAAGAGTTCTCTCCTGAAGAGAGAAACCCAGCAAAAAGAAAAGCATAAAACTGAAGAAAAGGAAACGAGGAGGAGGAAGGGATCCTCCTCTAGCACTGGCAGCTGGTTTTTTCGTTCAAGGAGAGAGAACAGAGCTTTTTACGTTAAAGGAGCAGTTTTTTAAGAGTGAGAGTATAAAAATTGATTTACTTGTCTAGGTTTGTTTACAGAATTTAGTACTTTTCTTAGTTGGTGTTGAAGATACAGTTGGTGTCTAGATACTTGTCTAGGATTTTTTTTTTTTCCTAAGCAAATAAGGAAAGGGTACATGAATGAAAAAACCAAAAAAGGGTTCGGCTCCCTAACAACAAACCCAAACCAGTAATACAATGCAGAAAATACAAACAAATAGGAAATGGGCCAAAAAATGGCCCGGTCCTCTGGATCTTGGTCAACAGACCAAGAAATGGCACCATCAAAGTGGTGTTTTAAGCAAGCCAAAGATCTGACTAGCTTTGAATCAACGACACCCTCCAAAAGGAGGCTATTGAAGGAGAGGTACTGAATTCCAATCTGGATCTGCTATAGGGGAGAACCGATCTTCTGTTGATGAGGCAATCTCCACAAAAATATCAAATTAGAGTAGCTCAAGGAGATAAATACCCACAAAAATACAACAGAACACAACAAACAGAAATACAAGACACAAAGCAAAGCTAAATACAATAAAGAAAGCAAAAAACCCTCAGCAGCATCGGCAATGGAGCGGGATTCTAGGCCGGCAAGTAAGCCACACATCGGAGCGTGAAGTACGCACGCCGGTGATGGAGACTGGAGGGCCAAAATCAAAGGAGCAAAATACCATAAAACACCGGTAGGGATGGAGGCAGCGGGCGAAGGACAGAGCGAAGGAGCCAACACCTTGATGACAGCTGTCCACGCTCTGGAGCGTGTGTACCACGCGTCCGCGAGTGAGATCCACTCTCGGGCGCGTGTGGCTCACGCTCCAGCGAGTGTTGGCTGGACGGAGGTGCAGATGGTTGCATTGGGAAGTGAGGAGGCAGTAGAGCATGGTGGTGAGGCACGTGTGATGGAGGAGCGAACTGATGTTGAGAGATCGGGTATTGAAAAAACCAAATTGAGAAACAACAGTTTGGGGGTTGCGGAGGTTGATGGATGGCAGGTGGAGGCTGGGCTTGGCCGATCTGTGGCAGAGATGGGACTGTGCTGAACGGTGATGGTGGAGGAGCGATGGGAGCTACTGTGAAGGGGAAAAAAAGACAGGAAACAAAAGAGAGAACAGGGTAAAACAAGAGAAAAAGAGAAGAAAATGAAGGAGAACAAGGGTGGAAGGGAGGAGGGAGGGAAAAAAATTACATCCCTCCTCCCTCAGGCAGCCACACAAGGTGGAAGGAGAACCTCAAAAGGAGGTGGAAAGCTTCTCTTAGAGAGGAGGAGCTTCTCTCTCTAATTCGTAACATTAATTTGAAATTATTTAGCTTACTTTAACAGGAATTGAGATTTTCAAGCGTCAGACATCTGACCTCTTTTTATTTTTTTTTCAAAAAAAAAAAAAATTGAAGAAGAAAGATATTAAAGGGAAATTCAAATTTGAGGTATTAGCACTAAATTTAGGATGATAAAATCTTTTTTAAGTGATACCATCCCAAAAGGGTTAACCATTCACCCCTAGGTTTTAGTTTTAAATCTAAAAATAAATTTTAAGGCATTAGAAACTAAATATTAACTCATAAAAATTTAATAAAAAAAAAATAACAAAATCTAGCAAGACTAGGAAGAGAGATTTTTCTACAAATATATATATATATATATTTTTATAATAAACCACATCAGACTTTAACAAATACTTATCTAATTCTTGACAGCCTAATAACAAGACTCCTTTAGCAGCGCTAATGAGAGGGAGGGATCCACAAACCTTACGTCACTCCACAAACGTCAGAACCTTCCACTACACAGATGACAGTCCTTTTCTTCTTTTTCTTTTCCTTTCCCCCAATTACACGTTTCTCTCTCCTCTTGTTTCTTTTATATATATATATATATATATATATATATATATATTTTTTTTTTTTTTTATCTTCGGCTTATCAGCTTAAATTCTCGATCTGCCCTTAAGAGAAGAGGGCCGTTCCTATACCTTCTTATTATCAGTCTATAATACGAGATATTCTTCATCATCATGGCTATTCTCGACAGCGAGCACCAGGCCCAGTTAAGCAAGGTCTCTTCCGAAGGTTAATTTCGTTCTATCCTAACCTTCATCGCATCATTTGTTTTGCATCTTAAAAGTATGATTCGCGTCGGTGTTTTTTTTCTTAAATTAATTATTATCTTTGCTTGGGGGCAATATTTTCTTTATTATTGCTAGGTCAATATGCGGTTTCCCTACTGAATTCTCTGTGATTCTTATTTAGACTATAATTAGGTTAGGACGAAATAAATTTAACATCTCCTTGATCGTGTTCTGCTGGAGGTTTGTTGAACATCCCCTTTTGCGCTCACGATTTCTGGCCGTTTCTCGGATCTGTAGATGTTTATAGATCTGGTTTTTTCAATCACAGATCTGTGAATCCCCTATTAATTGACTTGTTTAAGATGTGCTGATTCTTGCTTTTTTTTTTTAAAAAAAAAATTAAGATCTAATTTGTAGATCTAGATCCAAATCTAGTATCTTCAATCTTAGATGTTATCGTTTTCTTCGAGGCGTGTCTTTCGAAGGGATGTCTACTATGAAAGCACACGCTTTATATATTGAAAGCACGAAGAGAAGACAAGACCAGATCTACAAGGCTAAGGTGCTTACATAATAAGAAAGATAAAGGGTTGTATTCATAACATAAAAATCTTAACAGAATATGCAATTGATTCTCAGTTCGATGACATACTCAAAGCTTATTCACATAACAATACTCACAATATTTGAAATAGAACGTGAGTAATGATTATCCACATCATAAAAGCAAAGGATCATATTTATCAAAACTATATAGTTGAGTATAGCTTTCTTTCAGAAACAAATCTCTGTTCACGCTATATGCTGGAATTTCCAACTCACAGGTTCATAACAAAGATCTTATTTTGGATAAACAGACTTTTACTCAATTTTTTTGGCAGCCTTCTTAGTAAAATGCTTCTAAGGGTTCATTCATAGAACTTTCGTCCTACAGATGCAACACGCACAATTTTCCAGTAGATAAAGTTAAATAGGTACAATTTAAAGCCTTTGATGTTGGTAATGTTTTCATTGGTTGTTGAGCTCTAATCACTAGTGTAGGATAACCACGGTGTATACTAGCCACTTTTTACATTACATCATAAATGAATAGCTTATACTCTTACTAATCAAGCTGCACCACATATATAAGCTTTCTCTACAAGTTACAACACTTTTTTTTTTTTTGATAAGTAAAGATGTATTAATCAAAAGCGCAGAGGGGCGCAACCCTAGTATACAGGGAGTATATAAGAGAGCGACACATGAGAGACTTCCCCTTGTAAGAACAATATGAAGGAGGAAGGGGGGTGCGGGTTCAAAACTTACTAGATGCGTGCTTGCACCAATAAAAAGAAAAAGAAAAAATCTTAGGAAATGAAGCATGCATTTCCTCACTTGGGTTCTCTTTCCTTCATCTTTGGGCAATCTGAGCATAGCACAGACTTCAGTGATTTAAACCCTATTCACTGCCCTGCATGCTTGCATTGGCTTCATCTTTGACTTTCTCTATAGTTTGTTATTTTTCTTCTTTTTGATTCATATATTTTTTTGACATAATATATGTCCTATGGTGGAATAATTTGAAGGGTATTGGGATACCTCACTATCCATGTTCGAAATTATTACAATTTTTTCTGCAAGGAAACATATTTTAGTCACATTCCTTATTTCAATGAATTTTCAAAATTCACCTGAGTGTGTGCAAGGCTTCTCTTTAGAAACTTTCAATCGCAGTTTGACTGTCTTTGCCGACACGGTGGGCAAAGCGCCCCATGGTTTGGTTTTGTTTGAAGCCATTTTTGAAAAGAGAGAAGGTGAGAAAAAGCTTTTGTGGTTTTTTTCCACTAGTTTTTGTCTATTTAGCTTACTTTAACAGCGCTAATGGGAGGGAGGGATCCACAAAACGTCACTCCTTACGGCACTCACAAAACGTCAAAACCTTCCACTGTCTTTTTCTTCTTATTCTTTTCCTTTCCCACAATTACGCGTTCCTGTCTTCCCTTTTCTTTTATATTTTTTTTTTTATCTATAAATTGGGGATTGGCCCTCTGTGTACCTTCTTATTATCAATCTATAATATAAGATATTCTTCATCATCATGCGTATTCTCGACAGCGAGCACCTAGCCTTCCGATGGTTAATTTGGTTCTATCCTTACCTTCATCGCATCATTTGTTTTGCATCTTAAAAATATGATTCGCGTCAGTGTTTTTTTTCTCTTAAATTAATTATTAGGGAAAAATTCACTTTATCCCCTGAAGTTTCAGGTATTTTTCAATTTGAACCCGTAAGTTTAAAAACAATATACCCCCCTAATGTTTCAAAAATTTTCAATTTAAACCTTCCGTTACTAATTTCCGTCAAATTGGACGGATATCTATGAAATTACGTAATTACCCTCGAGCATTTTTTTTTAATTTTCATCTAATTTAACGGAAATTAGTAACAGAAGATTTAAATTAAAAAATTTTGAAACTTTAGGGGGGCACATTGTCAATTTTTAATCTTTAGGGTTCAAATTGAAAAACTCCTAAAACTTTAGGGGGGTAAAGTAGATTTACCCCTAATTATTATCTTTGCTTGGGGGCAATATTTTCTTTATTAGTGCTAGGTCAATATGCGGTTTCCTTACTGAATTCTTTGTGATTCTTATTTAGGCTATAATTAGGTTAGGACGAAATAAATTTAACATCTCCTTGATCGTGTTCTGCTGGAGTTTTGTTGAACATCCCCTTTTGTGCTCGCGATCTTTGGCCATTTCTCGGATCTGTAGATGTTTATAGATCTGGTTTTTTCAATCACAGATCTGTGAATCCCCCATTAATTGACTTGTTTAAGATGTGCTGATTCTTGCTTTTTAAAAAAAACAAGAATCAAGATCTAATTTTTAGATCTAGATCCAGATCTAGTTTCTTCAATCTTAGATCGTGTCTTCCGAAGGAATGTCTACGATGTCTTGCTTCTCCACTGCTGCGTGTGGGATTTTTTGTTTTTGTTTTTTTTTTGTTGTTATTTTATGGTCCTAGGCGTTGGGCTGAGGATGTAAATAATGCTTCTGGCTTTCAGGTCGAGAGGGGAATGGTTTGGGTGCGAGTATTTTGCTCCTGCCTGGGAAATGGCTTCCTGTAATCCTGGAAGGAGTCTGCGTTAGCAGATCTCTTCTATAATATGAAAATCGAGCTGGGATAGCGGATGTTTGACTTCATAGATTGGTTTTTTATTGTAAGATCTGTTATGTTTTCGATTTTTTGATGTGTAATCTTTTAGCTTCGGTTATGATCTTGCAGAACTATATGTTCTGTAATTGTAAGAAGTTTTATGCTCTTGACCACTATTAATGAAATCAGATTGATTTTTCCAAAAAAAAAAAAAAAAATTTAACTGGACAAAAATGTGAAGCTTTGTTAACCTATAAACAAAGCATGAAGACTTGTGTCCAGGACAATAAATAAAGTAACTCACTAGACATGTTAAAATAAAGTTACAACAAAATTTTGTTGAATTGTTTATTTGTTTTGTTATTATTTAATATTTTTGATTAATTTAATTAACTTGTGCTTTAACATGTGCTTTTCTACAGCCTTATCAAGCGGCCCTTTAATTAAGCAATATTATTTAATATTTTTGATTAATTTTTGTTCAATTTAATTAACTTGTGCTTTAACATGTGCTTTTCTCCAGCTTCAAGAGGCCCTATAAGTATACAAATAAGTGGTGATACTGACTTTGACTACATCATTAACGTGGCCAATGGTGCCTTTAAGTACGAGGTCAATATGGTGAGAGCCTCTGGAAAACTGACCATTACTGTCACCCACAATTTCAACACCGAAGGTATCTATTGCATCACTGCAGAGCACCCAAAGCCCCTGTTGAATGCCGACGCTGGTAAGGAAAATTCAGAATTTGATTTGATTTAAATCTAATTGTAGTATAAAAGCCCACCTATGAGTGTGGATAAATTTATTGTGATAAAATATATATAACTATATTAAATATAATATTAAGAGAGAAAGAAGAGAGAGCGGAAGTATCTAATAGACTACATTGTATTGAGACTGATTAAATTAAGAGTATTATAGAGGCCTCTATTTTTAGAGAGACAATGAGTGATAGGCAAGTAACCTAATAGACTAAGGAAAGGTAAACCTAGTAGCCTAGGCTAAGGAAACCACAGAATCCATAAGGATGTAAATAACCTTAGAATAATAAATAACCCTAACATAATATTCTTAACATATTGGATTTAATCTAATTGCACCTATGAGTGAAAAATGAGTATAAAATTGCGGAAATATATGTGTATCATTGCTCTTTCATCCTGCAGGAGACCCTTGCACCTGTGCCCTCATAATTGATTGTTTTGATGTAGTTGTCTGCGGCGGTGACTTTAAATACAGTTACAGCACGAACGGGTGTGGTGGCACAGTGGAGAAGTTTTGTACGGAGCTCAAGGCTGTAGCCTGCGGTAATGGAGGACACAACTTGAACGTCTGCAGCAAGTACAGCACAGGAGGCTATGTTTACGATGAAGACAGCATGATAAGTACTTGCCAAAAGAGGCTCACTATAAATTCTGTCGCTGATGGAGAATCCGATTTACCGATCACCAAGGTCGGCATTGAAACTGGATGCAATGCGAAGTTCACCATGGTCGCATCTGATGCTGAATGCTCGTTGAATATTGTCACGCCTTTAGGAATGCACAAGAAGAAGATCTCCTATGGTAAAAAATGCATTTTACAGGTCAGGAACGACTAGGAGGATGAAGGCCAAGAGATGAAGGTGAGGGAGCGAGATTAAGGCTGGAAAAATCATGCTCATGATTATAATTTTTGGAATCATCATCAATCATGTAATGTCTTTCAGTCATCAATTAATTTTGAAACTCTTCTTCCTCTATTCTATTGAATTCAGTAACTAGATGACCGATTTGTCATTCCAATCTTAACATAGCTTGATGAGTGAAGTTCTTAAGTTCTTGTATGTCTCTGCTATTGCCCATGTTGGCGTTCTTCAGCTCTTGTATGGCTTGGGAGTTCTTTTCAGTTGACTGGTTGACAGTTTGCATGAGTGCTTTCATCATGTCTTCCAGTAATGATTGTGGTGCAGACTGTGGCACTTGAGTAGTGAATTGATACGCAAGTGGCGTTTGATACGCAGGTGGTTGAGCTTGGTAATTGAATTGCGGATAGTCTGAATAGTGCACTTCATCAAATTGATCTCATAGAAGATGTTATAATCACTCTCTTGATAGAAGAAACTTTTGAACATGATCTAAGAACGTTAAGAGTTCCCTTCACTGCTGGATCAATTATTTATGACTGAACCATGAGACAAAATGTGGAAGTAGCTCCCACAAGAATAGATTTATTAAAATAAGCTATCAAAAGCATAATAATATTGGACAAAATTGAATACATGTTATTCAACAGTTTTATCAAGCAATAATTGCATTATGCATTACAAGGTGGAACTTCTCCGATGTCTTATGTGTATGATTTCCATAAACTTAGCGTTGACTAATGAGTAAGGCTAGAAACAACATTTTTATCTCACAACTATCCTACAGTGCTAATGTGGCAATCAACTCTTAGATCAGTCTTTGTTAAAATAAAATAAAAAATAAAAAAATCCCATGGTTGATTAGGACTACTGCCACGTTAGTAGTGTGAAATAGTTGTGGGTAAAAAATGTAGTTTCTAGTATTTCTCTTAACTTTCATAACTTAAAACCTAGGAGTACTACATTCAATGATTGTTGATAACAAAGTTGAGAAAATGCAATTGCAGATGACAATGTTGTGAAGATGAAACATTCTCTTCATTTAAGCTACGGTGAGAAATAAAAATTGATCAGATTTTGTAAAAGCCTTGACAATTGTATCCTTCCTAGGAGTAGAGATTCCCTCTGGAAAATAGAGGCAGTTCATTGCCATTGTTTATGATCATAAAAATGTGGCAGAACCTGTCTCTAAAAAGTTTTTTTTTTCCTTTGGGGAAGCCCCGGGGGGCAGGGTGGATGGTGTGATTTTATGGGGGATGTTTTAAATCACTAAATACAAACAAGCATTCACCAAATTTGCAGCAAAAATTAGAACATTGTATCCCTTACACATTGCATAGGCAATAAAGATAACGGTAGTGAAATGGATACTCCGTTATTTACGAGGTGCTACAGATGTTGGTATAGTCTTTGATAGAGACCGTGGTATTGGTTCCAGTGTCATTGGGTATATCAATTCAGATTATGCGGGTGATCTGGTTGTGACACGAGGAGATATCACATGGAAGCAAATTGTCTTCGAGGAAAATCCAGTGGGTATGTTGAACAAGCTAGTTTTGGTTCTCAAGTTCAAGAGTTGCTTGGACTTGATTGTTGACTGTAGCTTGTGATTGCTCGTGTGGGTGTTGGAGGAGACGTCATTAAAAGATTTACTTTTGGGACTTGATGAAATTCAAGTCAAGGTGGAGATTGTTGCAATATGACTTGATTTCCAAGTCAAGTTAAGTGGGGCCGGCCTTTATTCCTTTTCCATTTGGTATTGGTTTTTTGTTTCAGAGTAGAAGTCGATCTTTACTACTTCTACGACTTGGATTTGGATTTCCTATGATAAGCCGATGTTGAGCTGCTCTAAAAGAACCTACTTGGCTAGTTTGTGAACTTGGGGAAAACAACATATGCATAGCCCATTAGAGAAAAATAGCTGCTAGTAAACCTCTTGTTATTCTCTCATGTTTGTAGTGTCGTTCATGGTTTAGAGAATTATAGAAGATATTCTCTTATGTATATTTTTCTCTTTTGTGTGAGAGTGAGATTTGGGTATATTGGGGCTTTGGGCTTTGAGTGGTTTTCTCCCTACTATCTTTTGTACTCCACCTTTGTTAGTGAATTTCCTTCGGGTCGTCTCCGCCAGTGGATGTATGCTTGTTAAGCCGAACCACTTCAATCTTGGTGTTGTGTGTAATTGATCTATTTTTTATCTGCTATTTTCTCCTTCTTTGGGATCCTGTATTTAATTCCGTGCACAACATAATGTTTTGATGATTTCAATGTTTTAAGGTTTAGTAAGTATTTCTACTTACTAAGCAAAGGAAATGATTTTAAAATGGTTTTCCAAACATGATATGATTGTTTAAATTCGAGCCAATGATATGTTATAAGGATATATGATTTATGATTTTTTTTTTTTTATGATTTCAATGGATTTGCGAAATATTGATGATGTTTCAAGAGTTATGATTTCATAAGGTTATGATATGTTACAAATGATGTTGAAACAATATAATGATAAATGAAAGCATGAACATGAGGCATGAACATGGAATGAAACAAGAAACCATGAAGGGGCTAGAGTCCCTCAAACTTATGAAGGGGGTTAGAGTTCCTCAACTTCCACGATAAACCATGAAGGGGGTTAGAGTCCCTCAAAATCATGGATAAGGGGGTTAAAGTCCCTCAGCAGCACAACGAAAAATGTGATTTGAATGCATATGATTCATGAAAGCAAGCATGGCATATGTTTTTTTATGGATTTAAGAAGATGAACATATAATGTTTTATGTAATGTTTTACATGAGAACTTACACTAGATGTACTCGTACGAATATGTGACTGAATGGAACATAGTGATGTGGTTTTTTGTGTTCAGAAATATATCAATAATAAAATTTCACTCGCAATAGTACAAATCCCTGTAAGATAGGGCTATATTGAGGATGTCGAACCTCAAGGACTGAAAGGAATTGTTATCAAGTTTTCAAGATCAAAAGTAACTTAAGAAAAGATTTGTAACGAAATTGCAAAAGAGAATTGAAATATAAGAGAGAGAGAGAGAGTAAGGTATTGACTTCACCTTTATCCGCACAACAATGGTTAAAGAATAAGTAAAGAAAATACCTTATTAAAGAATAAGTATAATCCATCTTCAGTTGGCACGAACCATCCATCTAACCACTAAGATGTGGTACGACCCGTCTTCCCTAGGTATGGATTATCTAATTCTTTAATATGATACATATAATCAAGGGAATAGTATAACCCATTTTTGGTTGGCACGGATCATCCACCTAAGCACTAAGATGCGGTACGACTGTCTTTCCTAGGTATGACGTATCTAACCCTCTTGATCATATGTCAATTAAAATCGTTGTATAACCATCATCCCCATAATCACAGAAAATATGAATGATTTGAGCTCAATAAAAGTAAAAGACTTTCTAAGATAAGATAAGAATTTCACTAATATTGGCTTTGAAATTAAGAACAATTGCATTTAAACATTAAGAACAATATCAAAATTGTAGCAATTCTCGTAGTTATACAACCAACATGCATAAACTGAAAATCTATAAATTAAGATACAAGAAAACCATTGTGCTTGGATAGGGTTACATCAATACCCCACGAAGGGTTTTAGGCGCTCATAACTCCGCTAAGCCTCCAAGAAGCATTTGCTGAATTTTTGCTCTAGGTAGTGGTGTCTTTTTTCAATGTTTAGAGTCCTATTTATAGGAATTAGGAGAGCCCTAGAAGCCCTATGAAAATTGTAGGTCAGTCTCCCATTCAAAGTGGGAGACTGAAAACCTTCTCTAGGATGAATTTGGGCA
Organism: Corylus avellana; assembly: GCF_965113065.1. Classification (NCBI taxonomy): domain Eukaryota; kingdom Viridiplantae; phylum Streptophyta; class Magnoliopsida; order Fagales; family Betulaceae; genus Corylus; species Corylus avellana. The sequence continues at coordinate 7,963,912 of NC_142500.1, read as the reverse complement.
CTTTTCTCAACCTGGGAGCCCGAGTGCGCTCAAGCCCATGAATGGTGCACTCGAGTACACCTCCGTTCGGGAGACTGAAAACCTTCTCTAGGATGAATTTAGGCACTTTTCTCAACCTGGGAGCCCGAGTGCGCTCAAGCCCATGAATGGTGCACTCGAGTACACCTCCGTTCGAACTGAGGTTTTTCCTGTTCAGACGAGAACTTCACCATTTGGACGGCTTGTGAGCAGGGGCTCTTTTGACCTAGTAAACATCAGAATTAGCCAACTCTAACATGACTTTGTAGATCTTTGAGTTAGTCTTCCAACGCAGCAAAGCTTGCTCCAATCGAAGTTCTAAAACTCTAGACATGGCCAAAAGGACTCGTTAGGTGCGAACCATCGCTCGATCCAAATTTTCTACCAATGCTCCCCGAAGTGCGTTTTAAGCCCAAATTAAATGGTATTTCTTGCATCTTTCATATAAAACCCTGAAACAGAAAAACAAAACAAAATCAAACAAATAACAACGCCAAAAAATTAACATATGCAAGTTAAGGGGCTTGAATGTGCAATATTCGGCGCTTATCACATCCCCAAACTTACATATTGCTAATCCCTTAACAATACAAAACAGAAAATAAACTGAAAAACAACAAGATAAATCATTCTTTTGTGGGATGTACGATTAAATTTAGCAAATGCAACCAGCCTTTTAAACCCGTAGGCATCCCTAGAGGACGAGTGAAGTCTTATGAGGGTTTAACAAAAATGGTACCCACAAACATTGTTATCATTATGTCATTCAAAAGGATAAAGCATCACAAAAATAATGGTTTTCATTAATTGGCAAGCTTAAAATGATACACTCCATCTTCAAAAATCCAAGAAATCACAAGTCAAATCATTTACAAATGGCAGATTGAGATACAACAAGCTCCAATTAGTGCAAAGTGAACTAGCACATAATCATAAGGCTTCTAAGTAATTCCAATATAAATGAATCAACATCTTGAAATTTATTGGACTACCTATTAGATGAAACAACCAAGGCATACACACATTTTTTTTTATTTTTTTATTTTTATTATTATTTTTTTTCTTTTTCTGCAGGCTGTGTAATGCTTAGCTCCCTTAAGCTTTCTAATTGACCCATGTATTGAGTATTAAGCCAACAACTCCCAAACCAAATAGCTTTAGGGCATTAGGTGTAAAGACACCCCTAAGGACTTACTAACTCGAGTTAAAAAGGCTACGGAGCAAAGCTAGCAATTGTATTAATCAAACAAACATTTTCACGTTTTGACGCGAACACTCACTACTTAATGAAGCAAGAGGTCCGATTACTTAGTCCAAGTGAGAGACTGAAAACCTTCTCCAGGGTGGATTTGGGCATTTTCTGCAACCTGGGAGCCCGAGTGCTCTCAAGCCTATGAATGGTGCACTCGAGCGCACCTCCATTCAGATGAAGGTTTTCCCCGTTCGGACGGGAACTTCACCGTTCGGACGGCTTGCGAATGGAGGCTCTTTTAACCTAGTAAACATCAAAATTAGCCAACTCTCAGTCATAACTTCGTAGATCTTTGCGTTAGCTTTCCAACGCCGTAAAGCGTGCTTCAATCGAAGTTTTGAAACTCTAGATATGGCCTTTTTAGTAGGACTCGTCAGGTGCAAATCATCGCTCAATCCAAATTTTCTACCAATGCTCCCCGAAGTGTGTTTTAAGACCAAATTAAATGGTATTTCTTGCATCTTTCATATAAAATCCTGAAACATGAAAACAAAACAAAATCAAACAAATAACAACGCCAAGAAATTAACATATGCAAGTTAAGGGGCTTGAATGTGCAACATTCAGCGCTTATCACAGAGCATATGCATACTCTTACAACTGGATTGCACATGATGTTTATTAAATGCTTTCATACTTACAATGTTTTCTTCATCAGCTATAAATTGTTTTTGAATGCAATGTTGGGTAGTTGTTATTGTAAACTGTTGTAAGAAGTGAAAAGTTGACTTATTGTGAAAACTTAGTAATTTCTATACTTACTCAGACTATGGACTTATTAATCCGCCTATGTGAACGTGGTTAACTCTATGATTGCATAGACAATGTTGATGCTACAGGCGCTAGTAGTGTCGATGAGGATCTGGTGGCTTTATACCTAGGCTACTATGATTGAGGTCATCGGGCGTCGGTTGCTTTGGAGTTAGTCCTTTATGTTAGCCCTTTCTCTTGAGAGTTGGGATTTTGTGTATGCATATAGCACCGTGTCTTATAAGACACCTTGTGTATAGTGTGCTTATGAGTATGTAATTAGTGTATTGTAAAGGTTTAAAGATACATAGACGTTTATGTCAACTCTATGTTATATAATATAATGCACAGTTATCTCTGCTGCATAGTTATAATCTCTAACATGATGTGCTTATATTATGAGATGATAATAAGTATGTACATGTTATTTTGGCGACTTATCCTCGTAATTATGAAGGGGGGTCTAATGTGGTATTTTTGTGCAAAAATATCAATAATAAAAATAACCACTCGTAATAGAACGAATCCTTGTGGGATATGGCTATATTGAGGGTGTCGAACCTCAAGGACTGTGTGGGTGTTGTTATCAATCTTTTCAAGATTAAATATGACTCAATTTAAAAGATGATTGTAAACCATAAATTAATAAGGGAAATTCATACTATGCATGATATAGGGCTCGTCTCACTCGAGTATTAAAAAAAATACTATCATTTAAGAAATAAGTATAATCCATCTTCGGTTGGTACAGACCGTCCACCTAATCACTAAGATGCGGTACAATATGTCTTCCCTAGGTATCAACTATCTAATTCCTTATATGCTACACACAATCAAGGGAATAGTATAATCCATCTTCGGTTGGTACGAACAGTCTACCTAAATTACACTAAACTAGGGTGTAGTACAATTCGTCTTTCCTAAGCGTGACCTATCTAACCATCTTGATCATATGTCAATTAAAACCGTTGTATAAAAATTATTCATATAATCATAGAAAATATAAATGATTAAGTTCAATCAATATAAAATATTTTCTAAGACAAGAGAAGAATTCATAATGATTGAAAATAAACTTAAGATCAATTCTCACAGCTATACAATTAAATCATTGTTACTTGGAAAGTGCTACATAACGCCCTATTACGAATTTAGTTGTTCATCCTGGTGCTGGGATGACCTCCTACCATGTTCCTCTTCTCTTCAACTCTCCAAGCCTCCAAGAAAATAATTTATGTCTAAAACTAAGCACACCCTCTCTTCAAGGCTCAGAGGACTATTTATAGGGTGTAAATGTAACATCCTCAGCCCGTTAGGGTTAGCTTTGTTAAACCTTTTTCTTACTCGCGAAGATCCATAAGGTTTATCAATTAAATATGACTAGTATTAAAAAAAAAAAAAAAAGAATGGATGAAAGTCTAGAATATTACGTCCTAAAAAAAAACTGAAATATTCCCTATTTAACAAAAATATGTCTCACAAACGATAATAGTGTTCCTTATTAAAATAAATTCATCAATCTCTGAAAGAAAACTATGTCAACGCACTTATTAACTTGACTAATATGAAATCACGAGAAATTCCTAAATACGCCCGCCCCCATTCCGGCCTCCTAATGCAACCTGATCACCACCTGAAACAAGAAATAAAACTGATGAGCCCAAAGGGGGCTCAGTAAGTGAAATCCACAACCATAAGCAGTTGTACTCCTTGTCCCGTTTTGAAAATTGGAACTCATAACTACATATGTTCCACTATATTTTTAAGAAAAACAGAAAGCACATAAAATATATTATCATCAATAAAATTTCTTGATAGTCTTTATCTCATACTAAGGCCTATGTATACTGTTACCGCCGTATACTAGGGTTGCGCGGCCCTTGCGACCTGGGATGAGATACTGTGGCCACAGCCCCGTCCCCTTGGCCAGTCGATTAACTCTAGGTACACTCAGCATGGCAAAAATATATGATGGAACCACTTTCTGGCAGAGCCTCTTTCAATGGTTGTGCCTCCATCCTTAGCATCGATACCCAGCTTCTCTCTTATTTCTCTTGGGGCCAAAAATACACTTCTCCCTACACGTGCCCTCATTTTATAACACTCTTTTCTCATTTCTTCTACTTTCTTTGTACTTCTCTAGGTACATCTTAGGGCAACATGTAAGAGGGTTTATCATCATTTTCTCAAAATCTCTTATAAACATCATTATTTTCACAAAGTTTCTTTTTCTCAAACTTGTCATGCATGTAGCATAATTCCATAATATAAACAAAATGATCATCTGCAGTTTGAAACAAAATTTCATAAAGAGCATGACATGATCACTTTTGGAAAGGATAGTAAATTCACTTACCTCGATAAAGATGCTAGAGAGACTGACCGGCACGGTCACACACTTGAATTAATGCAACTTAATTATGTTAGCCTTAGATTAATAAAAAGCTAACCCCAGAACCTCTAGGCTTCCACTTCTACCCCTCAAATGATTCTAAAGGTAACCATAGATTCCTAGACCTTTGCCCGAATAGGAGGATTATAAGTGTGAATTACAAAAATAATTCTTTAAAAAACAATTTGGTTCCTAAGTAACTATTCTTGGCTTCTTAAAAGACAAGTGAATGTTGGTTGATAAATTCCAAGGCAATAAAAGGAATATATATATATATATATAAACATGGTTTCTATAAAAGGTGACATGAGAAGGGTCATGAACACGGTGGTTGACAAGTCAAAAGCAATAAAAATATATTTATATATTTCTATGAAATATTGATTTCTTACAGGTATGGAAAATAAAGGCCCAAATTGAAATTTGTTGTGCTAATGTTGAGACATATCCCGTATAGTATTTTCAATAATAGGTATGGTGTAGGTTTTTCATCTACAAGACATAGTACAAGTATGAACAACAAATATACTTGCATATTAAATTGAAAGAATAAAAGAAATCAACAAGGATGAATAAAATAATTTACCTCAAGTGGGAGATGAAAATTGGAGAAGATGACAAAATGTTTTGAGAACCATGTGTAGTACGCGGCGTTGGAGAGAGAGGTAGAGAAAGAGATGTAAATTTCCTTGAGGATTAATGGTTATTGATAGGTTTTGGTATTTCTTGAATAATGAAAGAATGAGAAAGAGAGAGACAGTCGTAGATTTTCTTTGAAGAAGAATGAGTAGTGCTATGTTTTGGTGCTCTGGAAAAGATGAAATGATAGAATAAGAGGGAGATTGAGAGATGGCTGTGTGCAGTGTTTAGAATGCTAGGGTTCTTGAGAGAAAAAATAAGGGAAGGTAAAAGTTTTGAGAAAATAAGAAAATAAAGAGATGGGCGGGAATTTGGTACTCTTTGTTTAGGGTATCTTGTTTTTAGTTTTATAAAATCTTCTTTAGAATAGATATATATTTATATTCATATATATCACTCCATTCATGCGTTCACAAAATCAAGTTAGTTTTAAAGGAAAGTTTTAAAAAATAAATGCCTAGTTGACATGGGGTACATAGCTAGATTTTGGGAAAATCTTTGTCTAATAAAAAATGGAAAATATAAAAAAGCCCCCCAAACTACCAGCCATTTTCGATTTAGCCTCTTAATGTTTCAAAAGTGATAAAAGAGCATTGTAGTATCTTACCCATAACAAAACGATGTCGTTTTGCAGTTTTCGTCCAAACTGACGGTTTTGACTAACGGAGTGGCTAAAATGCAATAGTTTGGTAGTTTGAGGGTTATTTTATCACTTTTGAAACATTAGGGGGCTAAATTGAAAACGACTGCTAGTTTAGGGGGCTTTTTTATATTTTTCCCATAAAAAATCTATCTTAACCGTATAGGCATATGGCCACTTGGTTCAATTGTTTTAGAATCCCATGAAACAATGAATATGGACATGAAAATATTTTCAATGCATAAAATTAATTAATTTATATATGTATTTTTTGTCTAAAGAAACAACATCCCATGGAAAAAGCCTAGACATGTGCTCACAAGAGTTTTAATGCATGGATAATTATGGCTAAAACTTTTAGATGGAGATAATGCTTTTGGAAAGTCTTGTAGGAAATAATACAAAAATTAAATGAATTTTGTCATAAATCATTTCTTACGTTTTTCCATAATATTATGCAATGCTATCAATTTTTGTTTCCTTTGAAAAAGGGTGTAATGTAGACTAGCTAGGTTAATGACAGAAGAATTAAAGAAATCAACGCAATTTACTAACTTTCCTTAAAAAATACTATTTTAAAATTTAAACGGGGAGCCTTTATTAATTTGATTTCTCATTAAACTCTTTCCGGAATAGTCTTTTGAAACAAACTTGGAAATTAATTTAAGAAGACAACATTGTCATATAGGCTATATGCGGGCGGCAGCTAGGGTTTTAGAAATAGGGTTTCTATAAAAAATTTCCTTAAAGAAAAATTCACTTTAAAACAAATTTTGTTATATGGAGATTCGAATTCATGAAATATTCGGAAAAATTATGCCGCACTAACCATTAAGCCAAACAAGTCATTTGGGATAAAACCTTTAAATCAAAATATAGATTTTATACTCTAAAGTTGTTTTGATCCATTTAACTAAGATAATTAAAATCATACTAGTGGGCCTACACAACTCTGAATTCATCTATCAATGGTAGGCCTAGGAATTACTCTAGCCTAGAACCAAGGTCGTTACAGTAAAACAAACCCTAAAAGCCCTAGGAATCCCAAAAAAAGCATACTTTAGTCTCCTAGTCAAATTATTAAGCAATCTTAGTACAAATTAGAATAGGATTTGTCCAGATTTGTGATCTTATATTGTGGGACGATTTTGGCATTGCAAACTTCTGAATTAGGAAAATATTATTTCACAATGATTTGAGTTAGCTTTCCAATGCCGCTAGTTTCACCTTAATCCAGTACTTAAGCGTAAAGTTATGATGAAAATACTGAGACGTAAGTAGAATCTAAATTTGAATCCAATCCGATTTTAACTCCAATTAGAGAAATTCTGATTTAATCATTTCTTTAATTTGATTAAATCTAACCACATTATATAGGTCATCTATTATGATTGGTTAGGCTTAACCACATCTTCTAGGTCTTGTCAAAGTGTGTTTTAAGCCCAAAATCAATGGTATTTCTTGTATCTTTCAATTAATGCCTAAAACACAAAATCAAATAGATAACAATACTAAGAAATTAACAACATATGCGAGTTAAGAGGCTTGAATGTGCAACATTTGGCGCTTATCAGGGTCATTACATCTGTTTTCGAAACAATTCCAGACCTGAACAGATTTCACTATTCACCGTCAAAAGCGCCACTTTTTAGTATATCACTTTATTTCTAAATTTGAGCTTCACATACATGTTTGTGGGAATAAGTAGACTCAATTTAGTAAATAAGTGACTAATACTAGTGATTGGTGAAGTCATTATTTAATTTTGCGAATTTCTCAATTTTAGCCTAAAATGTGGTGTCCTAATACTACTGTCAGCAGAATCTAATACAATGTCTAAGTTAGTGGACGAAGGGATGGCTGCTCCTTCACTCCCCGCAGCATGTACTGTTTGTTGCAATTGAATATTGCATTTAAAAAGACCAAAGACTTGGACTTGAGAAAAAGCTATGAAATGTGGCCATATTTGGTTCAATTGTACCTAAAACACCCTCCCTTGGCCGATCAGTTTTCCTAGCATACATGGGTCCATTTGGCTATAAATAGAGCCTTACATTCATGAAAACTCACCCCTCTTTTAGTATAGAAACCTTGCAAGCTATGGGCCATCTCATTTCTTAGTTTTCTTTATGACTTTCATAAGATTTCTCTTGAAGCATCATTCGGCCATCATGAGTTTTGTGTGAAACTTCTCTCTTCTCGCCTTAATAACCATCTAAGAACATCATATAATCGTACTAGAGTGCTAAACCAAAGCCTTACAAAAACCTAGAGTTGATTTTGGATTGATTTCGAAACTACATCTCCTAGAAGAGCAATTCGGCTACCCTTGGGATTTTTGGTGTAATTTTGCTTCTAAGGAGTATCGAGTAAGTGTTTCTTGTATAAATATTATAAGCTATTATTTGTATCATTTGTTCTTATCTAATTGTTTAAAGACCCAATAAGCTTATGATGTAAAATGGGGTAATGGATACAAGTAAGCTTCCGATGGTAGGGCTTCCACTCCTATTGCTTTAGAGTGCAGGGAAGCTAAGGATAGTGATGCCAGGGCAAACATTATCCTATGATGCGAGCGAAAGACTAGTATAAAGACGTAAGAGAGGATATAGAAAGCAAGGGTCCGGTTATCCAGATTTCTTGAAGAAAAGGAGGAGGTGGAATTTCTTGCAACTATAACATTTATTACAACATCTTACAACACTTAATATTACAGAAAATGATAGGGAATTCAGTAAGGGGATAGAAGCATATCATGCACCCGATATGTCAAAGCAACTTGAAGCCCTGCAACTTGTGCATACTTAAAGGGTAAAAGCAGGCCAATTCACGCATCTTCCGCAGAGTACCAGAAAAGCCCTATGAGCTAACTTTCCATTTGACGAGAGCAATCGGACTTGTGAAAGTCACATCTTTGACTAATATACATGGGCTTTTGAGAGGATTCTTTAATCAACCAAAACCTGCAACAAAGTCCTTAATTTCTACCACTTACAAGTTGAGAGATGCTCCATTCCCAAAGGCAGAAGAAGGATGCAAGCTGGAAGGACTTGGACAAGATATTCTTCACTTGGACAGGAGATGTAGCGCACTTAGCGTTGGAAAGATCCCTCTACATGGGTGTGCTATAAAACTAGGAGAAGAATAGAACTAAACGGATCAATTCCCTTGACCATTCGTTTTGAGCCTCCCAAAATGCTAATGGGGTTCAATGATGCCAACGAAGGGAACGAGTGGAAAGGCTCTCAAAGGCAGGCGCATAGCATAGGCAGACTCATAGGATAAGGTTGTATGACTCCAGTCTTTGGTTGTATTGCTTTAATAAGATAAATAATGAGTTATTGAAAAAAAAATCGATTTATAAACTAATGAACAATATATTAAGGACTTATTATATTATCTATATTTATATATATACTACATGTTAAAATAAACTAGAGAATATTGGGATGAAACTTAATACTATATTTCTGTGTGATTTGAACTGTATACAAAGAGGCCTATTTATAGTTGAATAAGGCCAGATAAACTAGGAAATATAATCACGGAATTAATGTACAATACTGCAGAATAATATCAAAATATATATACAGGGAAAATATATCAAATCAGCAATTATGGTGAATATCAAAATATATTCTGAATATATTATATATTCTGAATATATTCTAACATCCCCCCTCAAACTGAAGGTGGTAATGTAGATGCCAACTTGAGTTTGGAAACAAGATCACGAAACCGTCCAGGTGGATGTGCTTTGGTGAACACAAGGGCCAACTGATCAGCGGAAGCAATAGGACAGAGACAGAGAGTCCCCTGCAAAAGATGATGGTGCACAAAATGACAGTCGATCTCAATGTGTTTAATATGCTCATGAAATACATCATTATGCGCAATCTGAATCGCACTTCAATTGTCACAAAAGATAGGAGAGCTGGATGTCTGAGAAACACCCATATCTTGTAGGAGCCAACGAAGCCAGAGGAGCTCAAAGGTGGCGTCAGCAAGAGCACGATACTCAACTTCAGTGCTAGAGCGGGCAACAACAAATTCTTTCTTGCTATGCCAAGAGATGAGAGAATCACCAAGTAAGAAACAATAAGGCATGGTCGAAAAACGATCAGTGGGATCACCTGACCACCAACATCTGAATATACATGTAAATCTAATGATGAGTGACAAGAGAAATGCAAACCATGAAACAAAGTGCCATTCACGTAGCAAAGGATGCGAAGAACAGTCGCATAATGAACTGAGCGTGGCACGGTCATAAACCGACTAACAAGATGGACTGCATAGGCAATATCCGGTCGTGTCACAGGAAGATAGATGAGACTTCCAACTAACTGTCGATAGCGAGTGGCATCAAAAAGTAGCTCACTATTAGTGGCACGAAGTTTGACATTTGTCTCTAAAGGGCTATCAACAATTTTACAATCGGTAAGGCCAGCTCGTGAGAGGAGATCTGAAGCATATTTGGCTTGAGAGAGATAGTAACCATTTGGATCAGAAGACACTTCCAATCCAAGAAAGTAGCTGAGAAAACCCAAATCCTTCATCTCAAATTGTTGACTCAAAAGTTGTTGAAGGTTATGAATACCGACAGTATCATCTCCAGTAATAATCATATCATCAACATATAGTAAGAGTAGAATGAGACCAGCATCAAATCGCCTAATAAAAAGAGCAGAGTCATAGGGGCTAGAAACAAACTCAATTTGCACAATAGTGGAACTGAATTTGGCAAACCAAGCCCGTGGAGCTTGTTTCAGACCATACAAAGCTCGGCGAAGCAGGTAAACCTTGTGTGGCGGATGATCGTACCCAGAAGGAGGTTGCATATAAACTTCATCACTAAGATCACCATTGAGAAATGCGTTTTTCACATCCATTTGAAAAAGATCCTAACGACGCACAGAAGCCACAGCAAGGAGGGATCGAATAGAAGTAAGGCGAGCCACCGGCGCAAAAGTCTCCTCATAATCAATACCATACTCCTGATTGAACCCCTTTACCACAAGACGTGCCTTGTATCACTCAATAGATCCATCAGATTTTGTCTTAATCTTGTATACCCACTTGCACCCTACCGCAGTTTTGCCTAGAGGTAAATCAACTAAGTCCCAAGTATGGGTTTTGGAAAGGGCATTAAGTTCTTCAGACATAGCATTCTGCCAAAGAGGGTTAGTATGAGCCTCACGGAAGGAGTGAGGTTCATGTAGAGTAGCAAAAGCAGAATAACAGTGATAATCATGAAGGTAGGAAGGAAGAGATGTTACCCGAGTAGAACGACGAGGGACAAAGGGAGCTGGCTCAAGAGTAGATGGATCAACAAGCAAGGCAGAGTCATTGGGGTTGACCGTTGGAATGTCGTCTGGAGAGCTTGCCATCCCTGCATCAAGATCAGTAGTGTCGGGGAGCAAATCAAATGAGACATTAGTGAAGATAGGAGAAGAATTAGAGGGACTAGTAGAAAAAGACTCTATATCACTAAAGAACCTATGTTCCCAAAAAGTGACGTGCCGCGAGATGCAAAGCCGTTTGGAAGTAGGATCATAACAACGATATCCTTTGTGTTCAATGCCATACCCAAGAAAACAACATAGGCAAGAACGAGGTTCTAATTTTGTTCGTTCATAGGGTGGAAGAAGCACGAAACAGACACAATCAAAGATGCGGAGGGATTGGTATCAGGAGGAGAACAATACACGAGTTCATAGGGGGGCCTATTTAAGGTAGTGGGAGACGGGACCCTATTAATGGTATAAATAGCAGTAAGAGCAGCTTCTCCCCAAAAGTGTTCAGGGATAGAAGCAGATAGAAGCAAAGCCCTAACAGTGTCTAAGATGTACCTGTGTTTACGTTCAGCACCACCATTTTGTTGAGAAGTATTTGGGCATGAGCGATGGGGAAGAGTGCCATTTTGTTTGAGGGTAGTAAGAAAGGTAGATTTACGATATTCCATGGCATTATCAAAACGAAAAAATTTTATGTTTCGGGAAAATTGGGTTTCAACTATCCGTTGAAATTCAGAGTAAATTTTTGGAAGTTCAGACCGATTTTGTAAAAGATAAAGCCATGTGTATCGAGAATAATCAACCACAAAAATTACAAAATAGCGGGATCCACCCATGGTGGGAATAGGCGTAGGGCCCCATACATCTAAATGCACCAAATCAAAAGGAGCATAAGAAACAGATGCACTATTATTAGAAGGTAAAGCACTTTGTTTTCCAAGTTGACACGCAACACAATCAAATGACTCAGACTCAACAGACCCTAACTGACCACTTGTAGCTAAAGAACGAATACGAGAAATAGATGCATGTCCTAAACGAGAGTGCCATAAACTGAGGGTGGTATAGGGAGACTGAGATGGAGTGGCAGCAGACACAGTAGGAGGAAGATGGAGTGATGAAAGCTCGAACAGACGTCCAATATTACGGGCAGTCCTAATTAGTTGTCCCGTCTGTGGATCCTGCACATCACAACCTCGGTTAGAAAAGTGCAGTTCTAAGCCAAGTTCACAAAGTTGACCAATAGATAAAAGATTTAACGAGAGATTAGGCACCAAGTATGCATCAGACAAAGAGAGTTGATGAGTAGAAACAGACCCGACGTGACTAACATCAAGATGGGAACCATTAGCAGTGTAAATGGTGGTAAGCCTAGGTAACACAGATTTTGCAGAAAATATGGAAGAATTCGGTGTCATGTGATTACAACAAGTAGAATCAATATACCAAGAGGAATTACCTGATGTGGTGGACATGGCGGTATTAAGATTGGACCTAGATAAAACCTGATGAATGAGAGCTTCGATTTCTGTAGGAGAAAGGGTACTGGGTTGGGGTGCAACATCGGTGTAAGACATATCTGATGTATCAGTATGAGTGACCGCAGCAGCCTTATGACTAGGAGCTCGGTGATTCCCATGACAAAGCCTTTTTCTACATTCACTATACCTGTGGCCAAATTTCTGACAATAGTGGCACTGGATATTCCAATTGGATGAGGAAGATCCGGCAGAAATAGAATTAGGGGCACGCGTATTGCAGGATGCAGTGGCCATGACCATCTCAGAGGTGTGTAACTTCATCGTGGAGAATCGGGTCTCTTCTGAAACGAGTTCACTAAGAGCACTTTCCAAGGATGGCAGCGGTGAAGAAGAGAAGCTCGAGTATGCTCAAACTCATCTCGAATTGCCGCAAGAAACTCGGCTACGTGCATGCTTTCGCAAAAAGCAATGTACTCAGAGGCATCAACCTTATCCCTCCACTTAGGCTCACATAGTGCTAATTGATTCCAAAGACAAGTCATTTGTGAATAAAAATCAGTAATACTCTGACCTAGTTCCTAACGCATGCGATGAAGCTTGGTCACAATCTGAAACCGCTGAGCAAGATCGGTAGTGCTGTAACGCTGAGCTAACATGTCCCAGACATCTTTGGCATTGTCAAGATTGCCAAACGTCATGCTGATGGAGACAACACAAGTGTTGGAGAACCAAGAGATAATCCTGTAATGGATACTTTTCCATGTGCAAAGGTGGGTAGAGAAAGCCGCAGCGGGTTCCCCTTTTCCAGCAAGAGGTTTAGGTTCTTCACTAGAAACATACTCCCAAGGACAATGTCCTTTGAGACACCTACTCATATTTTGAGACCAAGCCGGGTAATTGGAGCCATCAAGAATAATAGGGATAGGTTGGGTAATATCTTTGGTGTTTAGGAGAGTGGTAGTAGGTACGGCCTTTTTTTTTTTTTTTTTTTTGAATATAATCTGGTGTGGTTGAGTGTAGGATAGGTTCTGTGAGCTAGGTGGGAGGATCGAATCTGGTGTGGCTGAGTGTATGATAGGGGATATGAGCTTGTTTTTAAGGGTTAGGATCTGGTGTGGCTGAGTGTATAATAAAGAATATACGCTTGGTTAAAAGGGCTGAGATTTGGTGTGGCTGAGTATATTACAAGTCTGTGGGCTCAAAAATTGGAAATAATCTAGTGTGGCCGATTGTAGTGTAACTAGGTGAGCTCAAAAAAAAAAAAAAAAAAAAACAACTTACAAGAGTGGCGACGCGTGGTGGCGCGTAGTGGCTCCTGGTGGCGCGTGCTTCAAGTGGTTGGACAGATTGGCAGCCTCTGGTCACGAATCTGAGATTCATTTATGAAAACGGCTGACAGGAGCGATGCGTGGTGGCCGGAAACGGCGCGTGCGGTGGTTCAAAATTCCACAAAAAGTTGTGGCGGCGCTTGGAGGAGCATGGGATCTCCTAGTGGCGCATGCTTTCGACAGGCCAATAGATCGGTAGCCTCCGATCTGGATTCTGGCGGTATTTTTCTGAAAAACGGCTAACTAGGTGGCGCGTGGTGGCCGGCAGCGGCGCGTGAGGCTCGTGAACAGTGACACAGACACTTACGACAGCGTGTGAGAGCGCGCTGAACTTTAGAACGACGATCTGAGAACTCCACAAGATAGATTTGACCTTTTTTAGCCTGTTGGTATAATAGTTATACCAAAACAAGATCGAAAAAGCCTTTGAATTGTGTGGAGAACGTACTGACTTCCTACTTCTGTAGACAAGGCTAAAACTTGGCTCTGATACCATGTTAAAATAAACTAGAGAATATAGGGATGAAACTGAATACTATATTTCTGTGTGATTTGAACTGTATACAAAGATGCCTATTTATAGTTGAATAAGGCTAAATAGACTAGGAAATACAATCATGGAATTAATGTATAATATTGCAAAATAATATCAAAATATATATACAGGGAAAATATATCAAATCAACAATTATGGTGAATATCAAAATATATTCAGAATATATTCTAACATTATATATTGTGTTTACTTTACAGCCTTTACATTCAGCCTTTAATTTTATTGTCTTTTAATTTTAATTTTAGTTCATATTTTGGTGGTGTGACCATTACTCTCATCCCCGAAATATGAATTCAGTTTTACATATTGTTTTTACTTTATAACATTCAATTATTTCTTTTATTGTTATTTAAATTCTGGTTCGTATTTTGGTGGTACGTACTTTTAGTCTCATCCCCGAGATATGAATTCAATTTTATATATTGTATTAACTTTACAGTATTTATATTCAATTATTTATTTTATTGTCAATTATTTTTGATTCATATTTTGGGGCATTGACCATTAGGTCTCATCCTCGAAATATGAGTCATGTTTTATATTATATTATCATTTATTATTATTATTTTGTTATTTATATACTAATATTGGTTCGTATTTGGTGGTGCTGACCATTAGCCTCATCACTAAATATGAATCCAGGCGACACCTCTTTTGTTTACAATAAATACATGTTTATTTATGCACATAAATGAGAGCTCATTTCATACTCGACTCTGAGATTTACTTACTAAGTCCTAGGCTTACATAGTGTTTGCGGCTTGTTGGGTTTTCTTTTAAGAGGGCATTTAAAGGAAAGAAGTCTGGTGGCTATGGTACTTATATCTAGTTTGATTAGCATAACGATTTTTCAATTAGTAGCTCTCGATCTGTGATTGATGATAGTATTGTCATGCCTAATGATTTATCTTAGTTACCTCATATCAGTCATTTTCACATTCTGTTATAATTACTCTTAGTATGTTTGATGGGTGATACCTTCAGACAGTTACGAGTGAACTAAGCTAGAAGAATTTCCACCAACCCTACTAAAATGGACACGGCCATTTTTGGGGGCGTTATAGTGGGTTAGTAGACCCATGGTTAGGTCTGGCTGCGACCCAGCTAAAGGTCAATAGGCCCACGTTAGGTCTGGCCGTGACCCAGCGTGGGTCAATGCTTGACCCACTACTGGGTCTAGTAGCGACCTAGCCGTGGGTCAGTAGACCCATGCAAGTCTAGCCGTGACCCAGCATGGATCAGCAAACCCACTCGGGTCTTGCTATGACCTAACGTCGGTCACGACCTAACCCATGGTTTAGGGGTGGCAAAATGGGTTGACGGGTTGACACAAATACAACTCGTGCTGACTCGCCACCCAATTAGCCTAAACACGAACAAGACCAAACTTTGATAGAAGTAGGATAAACTCTCTTTAGGAATTTTTTTTGTCTTAAGAAAATGTTCAAAATCTTATGGTTTACCACCAAAACTGGCTTCACAGTCATTCTTTCAAGCAGATAAAAAATGGCCAAAATATATAAAAATATATTATCTGCCGCCATCTCAATGTCTTTGATTTAATCAAATCCTAATCTAACCACGAAGATCATGCCCATTTACTGAACAATATGGAAACAATTTACTAAGCTACATTTTCTTTTCCTTTTCCTTTATAAGTAATTACACGTGCACCTGGTGGATCTCAATCCCAT
Organism: Corylus avellana; assembly: GCF_965113065.1. Taxonomy (NCBI): domain Eukaryota; kingdom Viridiplantae; phylum Streptophyta; class Magnoliopsida; order Fagales; family Betulaceae; genus Corylus; species Corylus avellana. The sequence goes on along the minus strand of NC_142500.1, from coordinate 7,947,865 downwards.
GGTCTGCATGATATAACTGTGTTTAACCAGACAAATATAAACGAATAATTGCAAGAATACATTCTTTTCCACTCCAACCAAAACATTCAAGACTGAGAAAGGGAGTTGTAGGAGAGAGAGAGAGAGGCGGAGAGAGAGTTGTAGTAGAGTTGTAGCGCTGGACCGTGGTGGCGTGGTGTGTGAAGAAGAAGGGGAGAAAGTTGATTGTGAAGGAGGGAGAAACTCTGCTGTTAGAGAAAGGCAGAGTGAGATGAGACGGCTGCTGCAAATTAGTGCTTTAGGTAATTAGGTTTAGTTTAGGGGTTTAGGGTTTTGGCCTTTTTTTTTTTTCTTTTTTTTTTTTCTTTTTTTTTTATAAAAAAAAAAGGGGGGTAAGGCGGGTTGATTCGCCAAAATAAAAAATTAACAGGTCATAAATAGGTTGACTCGATTATGACCCAAACTCGTTAAGAGGTAAACCCAAATCCTGTAACTTCGTGTCAGGTTTGCATGTTGTGTCAAAATTGCTAGTCCTACTCACGGTTGGGTCGCGGTCACCCACAACTGGGTCTGGCCGTGACCCAGCTATGGGTTTGCTAACCCACGGGTCACAAGGTGACCTTGTGACCTTTTTATTTTTATTTTTTTTATTTCAAAAAAATAAGAACGAAAATCAAAGGGTAATTTGATCTTTTAAAGGGTTTCAATTAGGGTTTAATTGCAAAAATTGACAAAGAGGTAAATTACATCAAATTAAAAATTTAATATGTGAAATTGAGAGTTTTTGAAATTTAAGAGATCTTCTTAAAACGCGTAGTAGTTTAAGAGTCCTTTATAAAGTTTTTTCAAAAATCTATGTTGTTGAGAATGATTGACTTGGAGTTTGGAAATGAAAAGTAGATTTGAAGGAATCTCCCACGTAGTCGGAAGTGAGAGACTTATTGAGTGGTCTCTCTTATCTAAGGAAACCACTATTTTGTTCACTTTCCAGTTGGCACTTTTTTTTTTTTTTTAAAAAAAAAAAAAAATAGAAATTTGTTGAAAAACAAAAGAAGAAAGCATTTGTGCAACTTTTGAAAATGCTAGAGTTGTGAGGTTTTTGAGGACGTTGGCTGAGAGAGTAAAATTGGGGCTTTTCACAATGCCACTTTCGTCCAAGATTGAGGGGTTATTTGTGGCCGGATTTTGCTGAAATTTTAGCATGTTGTTCATTATGATAAGAGCTTTGTATTGACTAGTGTCAATTAGTTGAAATTCCTCACCAATTATGTAGTTTCTAATAACAACTTGGTGAAATTCACCTTAAGAGGATGGCTTTATGTTGTAATCAAAGAAGATACGTATTCTTAATGTGTTGATAGCCTCTAGAAATTATTCTAGAAAAATTGTTATAAATCGATTATTATTAAATAGGATCCATAATTTTTTCCTATATGTTTTGCGAAAAAAAAAAAAAAAAAGAAAGAAAAATCTCCTCATTTTTAAAGAGATCTTGGCATGAAGTGATGGGTATAATTGGCTGCCTGGTTTCGGTCGGTAAAGGGCATCAATGGTCGCTAGCACCGGTTAGCCCAGTGCACACGTGGTGTCCGAATCAGCATCCTGTTCCATGTGCAGTGGCAAAGAGATTTGCCGCGTACACCCGCATTTGTACCACTATAAGAATCAATCATTTTTTTTTTTATTATTTAATATGAAAGTACAATACAATAGGGAGTTTATCCATTTGTCCACCGAATTTCCAACAGAACTTGTTTTATGTGGTGGTTCGGTTGTACCCGCATTCCCCCACTCACCGGATACTTACTCTTTCGGTTCCCATCTCCATAAATAATATCCAAAAAAAAAAAAAAAAACTGTTATTTCCAAAGCATTACTTCAATTCCCCAGTTTCTTATTAATAATTAAATCGAAAATATTTAACACAAAATGTTCATTTAGTTTCCAAAAAAATGATAATTCGTTTTTAAATTTCGTAAACTATTTTTTAAGTTTAAATTTCTCCTTCTTAAATTGTTGGATCTCTACGGACATCCACTAAGACCTCTACGAAAAGTTGCTGGCCATTTTTTGCAGTAGCACATTTATTGTACGAGAAAAATACTTTATGAGAGATTATTATTTTTATTTTCTTAAAATGACATTCTACATTGAAAAAAACTGAAAGTAATATTCAAACAAAAAAAATGATATTTTAATGATATTATGAGGATAATAATAATAATAATAATAAATGCATACGCATTCTAGTAGAAGGTGAGAATAAAGTTAGGATACTATAGAGAATGCTATATATATTATACTACTATCCTTCTTCTAAGTTGATATGATATTACTGATAATATATATTTTTGTTAAAAAAAAAAATTATTGATAAATGAGAATAACACGTGAATATAGTAATGATGCGACATATTCCATTACTCATATACATATGGTGTGGAAATCCTGTGTCGTCTCTGTGTTGTCTTCTTTTTATGTTTGGGAAATTTGAGGTGTCGTTGTCATCCAAACAGGGAATATAATCAAAATCACACCATTGGGCGACGGTCAATGGTCTATGAATGCTTGTGTAAAAGAAATGCCTTGTCTCTCTCACCTGCGCACTTAACTAAAAAAGGGTAAAGATAGAACAATAATGAGATAAAAAAAATGTAATTAAAAGCAGAGTGACCCATTCATTAGTGGGATTCTCATTCTGGTTCCACCACCAAAACCCACCAAGTACCTTCCATATTCTCTCCCATTGGCCTTCCCGGAATTCTTTTTTTGGCCATTGCTTCCCCTCTCATTGCTTAGTGGGACCCTTTTGCACTGACCCATCACCCATTTCCCTTTGATCTTGACACTCATGCTCATCTTCAAATCATTCTACTACTTCTACCTTCCCATCTTTTCTCATGGTGGGTTGCAGCAGCAGCAGCAGCCATGGCTGAGACGAGTGAGTTTCTTTTGGTTTCTTCTTAACTTCATTTTTAACTCATAATATCTCTTTCTCTGATTGTTTGAGTCTTGAAATCGTTATGTTTGATTATTTCATGTGTGTTTAGCTCTCACAGATTTGTACTTTCTATCACTATTGCATTTCAGTTAGAAACTTTCTCTGTAATTCTATGTCATCACTTTGTCTCTACTTTTGTTCACCTCGTTGTTTATCCAGCACAACAAATTGGCCTAGTGGTGGCGAGTTTTCAATTTTATTGAAGAGAAATGAAGGAAACTTGGGGCTTTTATATTCGTTTTGCAACTTATATTTATTTCTTTATTTATTTTTTTAAAAAAAAAGAGAGAAAAAAATAAATTTATACATTTATATATATATTTTACTTCTTTCCTTTTCTGTGCTTAATGAAGGGTAAGGGACTATTTGGTAACCTTTTTTTTTTTTTTTTTGGTGAACTATCAGCAGTTTCCTTTGATTTTCCATAAGTTTAGAGTACAAAATTACTTTTTGCTTCCCTATAAAAATATATTTCATAATAATTTCTCTTACCTTTCTCTGTACCATTAGAATATTATTTTTTTACAAATACAAGTTCTTTATCTCACTTTTTTTCACAAAATCCTAACACAATTTCCAATTAAAAACAAAAGGATGAAATATGAGAGAAGAAAGAGAAATATTATATTAAAATAATGCATAAGGAGCCAAAGTAGTTCTTTTACGCATTCGAAAATACTGTAGCAACCCTTACGGGTTGGTTAAATGTAGGGAATCTGATGTGAGTAGATTTTTGTGATTTTTTTGAAATTTTTCCTAAACACAAGGAAGGGAATGGCATATTGGGCCGCTCTTAGGTGATTGGTAGTTGAGGGCGTATCTATCCGGAAGAATAAACAAGTGATTGTAGTTACAGTCTATTATGAAGTTTTCGTGGCAGGGACAATTTGTAGAGTTTGGTTTCTTGTTGTCTTCAGTTCTTGACCTTGTTTCTTGCCAACCAAATGGAGTAAAAGAATTGGGAAACTCCTTCACTTTAGGTTTATGAAGGTTTTGGAGAGGGCATTGTGATGTCTTTTGGAAGTTTTGATAAGTATATACGAAAATCATTGACTATTAGTTGTTCTCATTAAATGAAGTTGTGAAATAGTATTCATCAAAGAAAAGAAGAAGTTGTGAAATTGCTTCAATGGATTGACATGTTGTGTCACTTAAACTGCCTCTTGAGGGTTTTTGGTTAAGAGGAAAACAACACTGTAGTCTCTAGCTGAAGAAATCTTTCTTAGTGCTGGTCTGTCTGATCAACTGGCATTTGACTAGTAGGGGGATTTTAAGGGATTGTGCTTTACTTGTGAAATTCATAAATAAAACCTAATACCCCAAATAGGACAAAATACAAAATATGACCAAATTGGACTTAAATTGTGTAAGCACCCAATAACATAATAAGCCCAAAAATAAGATTTAATGGATCAAAAGTACAGCTCATATCCAGAAATATGTAAAAAAATACTTTTGACTCTTAAAAGTAAATAAAAACTAAATTAAAATAAACTTGACTTTTGTTGCCTGCATCATTTTATACTGGTGGTATGGGACAATCTCGTCGAAAGCCTGCATATGTTGTTTGAATCCATATCCTTGTTAATGATACATGTGCTCCTTTTTCTTTTCAACAGTCATTCAAACTGCCTAAATTTCCTTTTTTTTTTCCCCTCTTGTTTCTGTTACTTGGAATAATCATATTATTTTCCTTTACATAGAGCTCCGAAAACAGGGCAGGAGGTCACCTAATGAATACCCCTTGGAAATTGAAGACAGTTGCATATTTGGAGCTTTTTTAGGCTGGCATCCTCTAAAGCTAACCATGCGCTGTGTTATACTTCTCATTTTGCTGATAATCAGTTATTCATCCACGGAACCTGATGTGGAAGGTATAGAGATTAAACCTTTGATTTTATTCTGTCAAAAATTTTCTCCTGTTTATACCTGTAGTTAAAAATAAGGGGTGGGGTATTTTCTAATTGGCCCTGACACACAATGTTATTATTTATAAAGAAAGCAAACTTTTACTCTAATATGTTTACCAACAAGATAAACTTAATCACACACCTTAAATCAAATAACCAATAGATAAAATATAACTTATCCTAATCTAATGCGACCCATCAAGTGGGAGAATATATGTCATATGATCCTAACTTGGAATAAATAAATGCAACTCGTCTTGGGCTAAGAGCTTTGGTGAAAAAATCTACCAGTTGATTTTTTGTCTTCACATATGGGAGTAACTATTTCTTTATTAGTCAATTTATCATGAGCAAAGTGACAACTTACTTTTATATGCTTCATTCGCTCATGGAATACTAGGTTTCTGACTCTATGAATTGGCACCTGATTATCACAGAAAAGTTTCATAGGTGTTTTTACTTTAAACTTCATTTCTTGAGGAAAATTTCTTAATCATATAAGTTTGCAAAAATTATGGGGTATAGCTCGATATTTTGCTTCAATAGTAGACTTGATGATGACAACAGCAGCTTTTTTTGTACTTTTCCATGTTAAGATTTCCTCCATGAGACGTGCAATAACTAGTAGTAGATCTTCTATTTGATGGTGAACCAACCCAGTTTGCATTTATGTAAGCTTCAGTACATAAGTGGCCATGATCTTTATATAAAAGCCCACGCCCTGGTGGTCCTTTTAAATACCTGAGAATTAATTGTATTGCAATCCGATGTGGCATTCTTGGTTTCTTAAGAAATTGACTAACCACACTTACCGCAAAGGAGATGTCAAGCCTAGTAATAGTGAGATAATTGAACTTTCCTACTAATTTTCTATACCTGCTTGGATCATCCAAGAGGTCCCCTTGATCAATTGTCAATTTCTGATTTGGATCCATTGGAGTACTAATTGGTTTGGACACCAGTACCCCTGAATCTTTCAAAAGGTCTAATATATATACTTCCTTTGAGAAAGAATAATGCCATTAACTGATCGAGTCACCTATATAAGCAGAAAGTATCTAAGCTTGCCTAAATATTTAATTTGAATCTTAGTGCTTAAAAAATGCTTCAAATTTTCTATTCCTTGGGTGTCATTACCAATCAAAATGATGCCATCAACATATACCATCAGTAAACCATACGTGCTACCAGTAGAATAAGAAGACTGAATGATTCGTTTGACATTTCATCATGCAAAACTCTAGTAACAACAAAGTTCCCCAACCATACTCTAGGTTCTTGTTTCAACCCATAAATGGTTTTTTTCTAATTGCACACTTTGCCATATTCCCCCTAAGTAACAAACCCAGGGTGTTGCAGAAAGGCATTTTGTCATATCCAGTTGATACAGTGGTCGGTGAAATATGGCAGCTAGAGAAATAAGAACTTGCATTGAACATATTTGACCAACTTGAGAGTATGTTTCTGCATATTCCATTTCCTAAGTTTGTATATAGCCCTTGAAAACAATGCGGGCTTTCAAACGATCAATGGTACCATCGGGTTGATATTTAATAGCGTAGGCCCAACAACAACCAACAATCTTCTTACCAGAAGGTAATGGGACAAGATCCCTTGTCTCATTACAATGCAAGGTAGACATGTTCTCCTTCACAGCCTTCCTTCACCCATTATGAGATAAAGCATCTTTAAGACAAGTAGGAATACATGAAAATGAAATATTGGTAATAAGACTAGACTAAAGAGCAGATAAGGCATGGTAAGAAGCTTAATTAGAAATATAGGGTGTTTGGTAACTGTTATAGGGTTTAGGGTTTGCATGAGAAGAGAATTGAAGAAGAGGCTCGATAATCACGTTGTCTTCTTCCTCTCACACTATATATATATATTGTAACTTTGAATATGAAGACCAGAATACCCATATAACTTATTAACCCTAATACTCCCCTCTAACACTCCCCCTCAAGCTGGAGCATATATATCATATAAGCTCAGCTTGAAACAAATAAACTCTAACTTCTTTTGACACAATAATTTTGTAAACATATCAACTAGTTGAGCTCTAGACTTCATGAATAGTGTAGACATATCTCCGTTGAGAATCTTATCTTGAACAAAGTGACAATCGACCTCAATATGCTTGGTTCTTTCATGAAAGACAGAGTTAGATACAATGTGTATAGCAGCTTGATTATCACAAAATAACAGGATAGGAGTAGGAGCGGCAAATCCAATTTCCTGGAGAAAATGTTTTAACCATGTCAATTCACTAGCAGTATTAGACATTGCCCTGTATTCTGCCTTAGCACTCAACCGTGCCACCACCGTCTGTTTCTTACTTTTCCAAGTCACCAGGTTACCACCCAAGAACGTACAATATCCTGTAGTAGATCGCCTATCTGATGGAGAACCTACCCAATCTGCATTAGTAAACCCTTCTAGCCGAAGGTGTCCATTCGGTCTATACAATATTCCAAGGCTAGGAGCTCTTTTCAAATACCGAATAATACGAGTAATAGGTTCCCAATGTGAAACCCTAAGGAGCCTCCAAGAGCTAACTAACAACGCTACCTGTATATGAGATATCTGGTCTAGTAATAGTAAGATAATTCAACTTTCCAACCAAACGACGATACCTACTAGGGTCTTCAAATAATTCTCCTTCATCCTTTACTAATTTCTGATTATGATCCATTGGAATGTCAACAGAACGAGTACCCAGGAGACCTGTCTCTTCTAACAAATCAAGTACATATTTTCTTTGAGATAAATTTTTTTTTTTGATAAGTAAGTAGCTGGTTTTATTAAAAGCGTAAGGCGCCCCTAAGTACACTGGAAGTATACAAGGAGGAACACCTAACTAGAAAGGGAAAAACGTACAAGGAAATCATCATAGCTAACCGAAATCGGGAAAACAAACGCTACAGTCCAAAGATACAGAGTATGGAAACAATAGGATAAAAAGTCCTCAAAAGACCTCTCCTCATCCTCGAAGCACCTATTATTTCTCTCTCTCCAAAGACACCAAAAAAAGCAAATAGGCACCATCTTTGAGATAAATTGATACCTATTCGGAATCTAGCAACTTCAATTCCCAAGAAATATCTTAATTTTCCCAAATCTTTTCTATGAAACTTCTGCTGTAAAAACAGTTTCAATCAAGCAATGCCTTCTGAATTATCACCTGTAATCACAATGTCATCTATATATACCACAAGAAGGATGTAGCCTGCAATAGGTAACTCAATGGAAGTTCTGGAAGCAGAATCGGTAGACGAAGAAGAGACAAGCGGTCACATGGATAGAATGGTCTATCTGTATCGTCAGGTATATACCTAAAGAGAAGGTTGAGTAACTAACGGAGTAATAGAAACAGTAATTGGTAGAGGAACATCAAGTGTATCATTATTAGTGGAAGACTAAGATAAATATGGTTGAGATTCAAAGAATGTTACGTCAATAGACACAAAACGCTTTCTTAATGTGGGTCAATTGGGCAACCGTAATGCTTTGTGCATATGGAGGATGGCTCCGCTGTGTTTGATGTGGTCTATTTGGCTAGAGCAAAACGCAAGGAGTTTTGACGATCGTGACAATGGATTGCTAAATTTGAAGAAGTTGATGCTACACACCTTGTTTCTTTGGCGAGTGGCATGGACTATTTTGCCTATTTTTGCGTTTTATGAGTTTTTAGCATTATGTTCTTTTTCTATGAGTTAGGGGTCTTTTGTATACTCCCTGTGTGCTAGAGTTCGTCTCTTTGCACTTTTATGAATATACATTATTTATCCAAAAAAAAGAAGCAAAAGACAAAAAGTATCTGAAAGAGTCAGTGTCACATTAATACATCTCCTTCCACTTCTGTTTTATTATTACTATTATTTTTGCATCATCATATAGAATGGATTCTTTTCCCCAGCCATCGTTGGCTGTCTTAAATGTTGTATCATATATTTAACATTTGGATGCTCCACTTTTGCCAATGTTCAGGTGAAGCTTTGTTTGATTTTCTTAACGCACTCAACGATTCCAATGGTCGAATAACAGATTGGAATCATTATTTTGTGAGTCCATGCGCCAGTTGGTCACATGTCACTTGTATAGGAGATAAGGTCGTATCCCTGTAAGTTTGTCAGCTTGGAAGATACATATGTTAATTTATAGGGACCTGCAGAAATCTTTCTGATTAATAAAATAGTAAATTTTTATTTCCAGTTTAATCCAATTGCATTTGCTTTCATCAGGGAATCTGTTTATCTTTTGCAGTACATTTACTTTGTCAATGTACTGATTTGCAGGAGCCTTGGCTCAATTGGACTTTCAGGATCGCTTTCACCTTCAATTACTAAACTGAAATTTTTGGTTAGCTTGTAAGTTATCATCTTGATGCATTAAGGTTACTCTTTTTGCATGACTGGACAAAGTGGTAGCAGCATTTATCTAATAAGCTACAGTATGCTCCTTTTAACATCTATGGTATCTGTTTGAATTTGCTGACATGATGATCTGGAATCTAAATATAAATCTTGCCTAAAATTGACAAATTTTTTTTGATGAGTATCTTCATTATGATTAGTATCGGTGTCTGAATTGGTATGCATTTTTCTAGCTCGAGAAATATAGTGCTGATAAAAGAAGGAAACGCTTTTCCTAAAAATTAGGATAAGCATGGGTGGTAATGAAAATCAAATCTAGAAATTATAGATTAAATGCATAAAATATATGTACATGGACACTCAAGGGTGCAAATATGTGTTGTGGCTCATACGCCACTAGTATGGTTTGATAAACAACCAAAGCTGCCTTAGAATGTCCTTATGCCACATGTTTTTTCAAGAATTTGGTACAAAGTTCTTTCCAATCCAAACTGTAACGATCTGATTCCATTTCACATTGGGTATTATACTTTCACACAAGTGAGGGGAATTTCATCTTTGTATTTGAGAATTGTTTAAGAGTACAAAGTACAAATTAATTGAATGGGTATATAAGATCTACGCTTATATTATTACTGTTTGGAAGTATTTCCAGTCTTTTATTGGGTTTTCAAGATTTGTTTAATCACATTTTGTATTTTTGGGATGTGTATCCATTATGATAAATTGCCTGCATGCTTTACTAATATACTCCACCTGATGCAGGGAATTACAGAACAATAATCTATCTGGTGTGTTACCTGATTACCTTGCCAACATGACACGTCTTCAAAATCTAAATCTTGCAAATAACAATTTCAATGGCCCTATTCCTGTCCCTTGGGGTCAGCTTTCCAGCCTCAAGCATTTGTAAGACTACCATTTCTGTTGAACAATCAAATTTTCTTATTTTTTTCCTATGCATGAAAAAATTTATGTTTTCTTGAAAAGGTCCTTGAGCCATCTCCACTGGTAATTCCTTTATATTTATTCTCTTTGTAATATCATAAAATTTTTAAAGAATAATTTTGTAATCAAGTCTTGTACATTCACTTTTCTATTGTCCACAGCCAAAAATAGATTATGAAAAAAAGTGCTGATGTCACCTGTGATTCAGGGTATTGAGAGGAAATCACTTATCTGGACCCATTCCTGACTCCATTGCAAATATTACTGGGTTGATAGAACTGTAAGGAATATTTATCTTAAGGCTTCTATTACTGTTATGCTTTGATGCTTGATTTAAATCTTGTCCCACCTTAAGCTTTTATGCAGCATGCCAAGAAAACTCTGTTTCGCAGTTTCTCAACAGAAATTCCCTCAACCAAGCACAAATTTTCTCTTAATTTCTTGTAAGAGTAAATTGTGTGCTACAGCCAGAGTTCATATTTATGATGATTTTTTTCTTTTACAGGGATCTTTCATCTAATGGCTTATCCGGAAGAATCCCTGTGCAACTCTTTTCAACTCTGTCATTTAAGTAATTCCATTACAAATTCTAAATCTCTTTCAGTTTTTGGTAGTATTTTTTTTTTATAATGCAACACTATCTTAGTCTCTCTCCCTCCCTCCCCCCTGCGGGGGGCCAAAAGAAAAAAAAAATGATAACAACAATTAATAATAATAATAATAATAATGGAAGTTTGATTTTAGCATTATGGTTTAATTAAAACTCCAATTAGTTGAAGAACACCATTTTTGTTAACCTAATAAATGATTGCTTATAATGGATGACAAAGAAATAATATTGCTATTGAATCTTTTGTCCATGAACTTGTTACAAGAGACTGATTTGGGAAAATGGCTGCTATGCAGCTCAAAACTGGGAGTTTATTAATTACGCAACAAATGGCACTCTGTTCTAGCTGGATTTTTTTTAATACAATTACAAAATCGCAATGAAGATGCCAGCTAGCCAGTGCTAAAGTTTCTTGGTGGTGATAAAGACTCAGGTCAATTTTTGTCTTTTTTGGCCTCTACCATCTTCACCTTCAACTACGCTGCTTCACCTTTTACTTTAATTCATCAAAGTTGATACAATTAGCTCTGTTTAGATTGTACTACCCTTTAACTGTTGCTAGTCAAGCCAAAGCAAGGTCATAGAGAAATACTCTTGGAAGTAGAGATGACTGCAGATCATAACATGTCAGTTCTTATCTGATTCCTTTTCTATTGTTTGCATGTGGATCTAAGAGGCAACCATCATTCTCTTCCACATAAAATCGCTTTTTAGTTGGACTGTGGCGTATAATATCTCTCAATTTTCCAACTATTTTGAATTTGTGGATTTTTGTTCTTTTAGCACCTAATGGGGACTTTCTTTATATACATCTTGTGTATTATGGTTGCGCCCCTCTATATTCATCAACGAAATGATATATTTATAAAACAAAAAAAAAAAATGGTTTGTTTTGAAAAGTATGTTAGTGGTGGGAGCCCATCTAAAATCCGTTTTGTAACTATCATCTTAATAGGTTCTTTCAGTGTTTGAAAAGCGAAAACATTTCTGAATAATTTTGCTAGACAAGCACAATTGTTAGCCTTGGTATAATCCTTATAGTAATTCTGAAGTTTCTCTGTGGTGTTATGGATACATGTCTGATTTGTACGGGTACATCAGATAAAGGAAGTATGTCTTTCATGTACATCACGTTTGTACAGGATTTGTTATCAACAGCATCATTCTGTCAGTTTTACAGGAACAGGTCTTGCTTGTGGCCCTAGCTTGGAGCAACCTTGTGTTTCTAGCTCTCCTCTTCCAGGTTTATTGATGGTGTTTCAATATAACATTCATGTTCAAATTATCTAGGAGATACTTACATTTTAAATATTTTGCAGTTTCGACCAGAAAGTCGAAACTTGGGGTGGTGGTAACTTCTGCAAGTTGTGCTGCATTCGTACTGTTGTCACTTGGGGCCATTTTTGCATATGGATACCATTATTATGTGCACAAACTCAAACGTGATATCTTTGTTGATGTTGCAGGTAATTTCACCTTTGGCCTTTTGATCTTTTAGTGGTCTTATATATAACTGTTGTTAATAATGACACCATTGAACCATGTCAAATTATTCATTTTATTTTTTACAGCCTATCATCTCCTTCTGATTAGCTAGGCAGATAAATGGTGATTCCCAAATAAGCTTAAAAATCACTGATGTATGCATTAGCTTCCTAAGATAAATACTTTCATTGCATTTTTCTACTAACTATATTCAAATGCTTGTAACTCTGTAAAGTGAGTTAATACTGGATACTTCTGGGCGCCTAATTTATTTATTTATTTATTTTTTTGTCCATTTTAGGTGAAGATGATTGTAAAATTTCCTATGGCCAGCTGAAAAGATTTTCTTTGCGTGAACTCCAACTTGCAACAGACAACTTCAGTGAAAGCAATATGATTGGACAAGGAGGCTTTGGAAAAGTTTATAGAGGTTTCCTCTCAGACAACACAAAGGTTGCTGTGAAACGCCTTACAGATTATTACAGTCCTGGTGGAGAGGCTGCATTCCAAAGAGAAGTTTATCTTATAAGTGTTGCAGTTCACAGGAACCTATTGCGGTTGATAGGGTTTTGTACAACCTCATCTGAGAGGATCCTTGTTTATCCATTCATGCAAAATCTTAGTGTTGCATACCGCTTAAGAGGTATATCCTTTAAGAATCACTTTGCTTTTAGTCCATCATATCTGATTTTCTCTAATTCTTTGCAATTTTAAATTAGACTAACTTGCACAGAAGTACTTTCTTACCTTGGTTCATACTTTGGGTTTAGGCATCATAAGTGGAACAAAATCCTAAATTTTTTGAAATCTCAGTCAAAATTACAGTTTTAAGTTAGACCTGTATAATTTAAAACTGTATAATTCAAAAAACTGTATAATTTAGTGTAATACCTGCACAAAACACTAAGTTGGCGTAGTGTTAGGGGTTCTATATATCCATTCTTTTGTCTAATGTTTGAAATTTGCTATTGGTTTAGTTTTCATTTAAGCTGATCATAGTGAACCAATCGGTCCTTTGATCGGTTCGGTTCACGATTGATCAGCAGTTTGGTTGGGCAGTTCAATGGTTCAATCCTTTTTTTAAATCAGTTGGTTATAAATAAGGTATACCAGGACCATACTTTGCACCGATTTATGGTTGATCTGGTTCAACTATTCTATCCAATCTGGTTCATTTTAAAACATTGCAAATTATCTCGTAACATTTTGATAATGTTGTATTCAGTGAATTTTGATTAGTGCAATATCTTACTAAATCCACAGTTGAATTACATGATTTGTACGTATCCATCATGCTCATGAATTATTGAGACAATTAAAAATGCATATACCGTTTAACAAATGATCAAATTTTATGGTATTTTTATATTTTAAGTACCTACTAGAAGCATGAACTTCGATGATATTAACATATTACATGACATCTGATGACTTGAAATTTGGAAAGGCATTATAGGCATGCTAATGGTAGGCTTCACAAAATATTTATTGAGTGAATGAAAAGATATTGAGTGCGAAGTGTTACATCATATGTATGTGTATATATGTATGTTATATATGTGCGTGTAAATTGAGGTCACTTGATTCAATGTTTGGGTTTCTTTTTTTCAAGATTCCATCTCAACATGTTTGTGTGAGTAGAGGATGGACAATCTGCTTGCGAATATTGATTACAAAATGAAGTAACCTGTTGTTATATCTATATTTCTTGTTTTTGGACCAGCTTGATTATGAGTGGGTGCTCATATTTCAATTCTCCAATTTTTTTCCTTCAATGTTTTTCATAGATTTAAAACCTGGAGAGAAAGGGTTGGACTGGCCTACAAGGAAACGAGTGGCTTTCGGTGCTGCCCATGGCTTGGAGTATCTACATGGGCATTGTAATCCTAAGATTATACATCGTGATCTAAAGGCTGCAAATATCCTATTAGATGATGATTTTGAAGCCATTCTTGGGGATTTTGGGCTGGCAAAGGATGTTGATGCGAAATTGACTCATGTTACCACTCAAGTGCGTGGCACCATGGGTCACATTGCCCCGGAATATTTGTCCACCGGAAAATCATCAGAAAAGACAGATGTGTTTGGATATGGTATAATGCTTCTCGAACTTGTCACTGGTCAGCGTGCAATAGATTTCTCTCGGCTTGAAGAGGAAGAGGATGTTCTTCTGCTTGATCATGTAAGATTTTAAATCTTTGCTACTTATGATGAACTATATATGGACTTACCTATACTCTATCCTGGAGCCTGGAGGCTTCCCTCTTGTTCATTTATTCATTCTCTCTTGTAAATCTTTCTGAACAGATCAAGAAGTTACAGAGAGAAAATAGGCTGGATGACATTGTAGATGGGAACTTGAAGAGCTATGATCCCAGAGAAGTTGAGACCATTGTTCAGGTTGCCTTGCTGTGCACTCAAAGCTCACCTGAGGAGCGTCCAACAATGGCACAAGTAGTAGGAATGCTGGAGGGAGTGGGTCTGGCTGAGAGATGGGCCGAGTGGGAGCAGCTTGAAGAAGGAAGGAATCAAGAGTTCTCCCTCATCTCTCACAATTTTACTTGGGCTGAAGAGTCAACGCATGATCAAGAAGCCATACAGTTGTCCAAAGCCAGATAATGCTTTTAGGCATAATATAAATTTTGAAAAGAAAAAAAAAAAAAAAGAGGAAGAAAAAAGGAAGAAACCATCATATATGGGCAAGTTACATTTCTCTTACCATGGCCAATGTATTTATTACGCCAAAATTTAACTTGTGTTGGCTACTATATACCTATGAAATATTGACAATTAGTATCTTGTGGTGAAAAATGTATCTAAGGGAACATCATCAGCAGGCTATCCCTCAATATCATTACAATCTTTTGGTTTGGCACAAAATTTACCTTTGTTCTTTTTGGATGATGGAATCTATGTGAAATATATCTTTTGGCATGGTGGGAAGGATTGAAACAAATTTGTGGGCTTATAATTTTTTGTACGTCAGAGAACAAGCAATTGAATCCGCAGAGAAACTGGCTGTCAACAAGAAGGGACCCATCTTTTCCTATAGGTAGCCTTAATCAAAGAGGCTAGTCGGGGTATCAATGGATCACCCCATTTCAAAGGGGTACATTGTAACACCTCAACTATGGATACTAAAGGGGATAGTTTTATTTATGACTTTAATTCAACTATGGATGATTTTACAGAAGCGTGAATTGAAATTATAAGACGTTATTAAGAGTTTTGATTAATCAAAATAAATACTAAACTTTAATTATAATTTTTTAGTGAAATAAAATGTAATTAATGGTAACTCAAGACAAGTGTCCTAGTCATATTAGAACTAGTTTTACTTTTCCTTTTAGGCCTTTTTTCAAGCTTATTATTATTCCTTATGAGGCTTGACTACACAAGCAAAAACCGTAAGTGGTCGTGTATTATAGTGAGTGTAGCTAGGTTTTCCAAGTCATACATTGACAAAGAAACCTAATTGTAACGCCCCCAAAACTGGATTGAGCCATTCTGGTAGGGTTACTGACAATTCCTACAGTTCAGTTAATTGATAACTAACTAAAGGGATTGCTCATCTAACATACTCAAGAGTTAATATAAGCGGAAGGTGAAAATGACATATCTGATATATCTAAAAATCATAAAGTATACATATATTGCCATTTATCATAGACTTGGAGGTACTAATCAAACCCGATACTACAAACCAAACTCCTGGCTTTGTTTCTTTAAAAGATTATTTTAAAATAGATGATCTGACAAGCTGCAAATATTGTGTTAGTTTAAGACTTAGTAAATTTTACAGTGAAGTATGAAATAAGCTCCCATTATATGCAAAAGTAAATGTGTATTTTCACAAGCAAACTAGGTGTTGCCTCTGTATTACACCTCAAAAGTACAATTTTGGTTTTTGAGAAGTGTAGGTGTAATCCCAATGACAATTGCCTATGAGTTTTAATGCAGAAAACTAATGTCATAATAGGTCATAACTATCATACATGGTCTACCTAAGATATTATCCATTGTCAATTGGGTTGGCATTGTCCTAAGGGACCTGTAATACAATGACAATTGCCTATGAGTTTTAATGCAGAAAACTAATGTCATAATAGGTCATAACTATCATACATGGTCTACCTAAGATATTATCCATTGTCAATTGGGTTGGCATTGTCCTAAGGGACCTGTAATACAATACCAGTGCCCCAGATATTGCACGCTACCATCCATAACACTAGTAGCCCAACTGAGTCCGATTTTGGGTAATCTACGCTACTAATGATGTACGTCCTGTAGTGACCCGCCAATCAAACATAGGTGCGCCGGTCACGAACGACCGTTGGATCAAAGGCTCATATAAACACATACACATTTGACCAAAGAATCAAGTCTATATAATAAGCTCATAGTCATTATACCGCATGTACCGGTGTACTATGTTATACGATGCATCTTATTAATAAATTATTAAAGCATTTACCCAGTTGCATGAAAAGTAGTTATGCTCCTAACATATGTGTGCTCAATTAGTTGACATATCGCACGTTTTTATGGAAAGCTGTTATAAGTATTTACTTACTTGTACGCTCGCTTGAATCCTCAAATATTTCGAGTCCCTACTATAATAAAACATAGTTTATCGTTATGTGCATTACTAGAAAACTTATTATAATCACATAAGGTCCTAATTGAAAAGCAAACTAGCTAAAAGGTCACAACACCCTAATTTCACTCATTCTGGACACTGTTCGAATGTTCTAGCTTATAGTTGAACATTCGGACTTGAGGTTGAACGTTCGGTCAGATGCCAAAATGCATGCAAAGTTTCTATCCTCAAATTACTATGTAACAAATCTCATCCTAGGCTCTTAATAAATTTATGAAAACATAGTAAACCTATACAACATGCAAGACAAAGAAAACAAGAGGTGTTTTAAGACATTTAAAAAAACCATTTTTCTTTTTAAGGAGAATAATTGCACAAACTCATCATGGCACTCTAAAACTTTGTGAGAAGCATGAAAATCATAAGAACAACAAGAAACCAAAGGAACTTCCACAAGTTCCTCAAGTCTTCTAAGAGGTCAAGTAAAACCTCTTTTGTTGTTCCCTATAAGGCGGACTGTCGTGATGACTCCTGTGTCAAGAGTAAAAAGGAGAGGAAGGACAAGAAAAATCCAGGTGTTCAATGCTATGAATGCTCTAGTTATAGGCATGTAAGGGCTGATTGTGGTAATTTGAAGAACAAGGATAATGCCATGAATGCCTTAGTTAGTGACAAGTCTGAGTTCGATGACTCTCAGGACTCTAAGAGCTTGTTTGTGATTGCAGTAAAAAATAGAGCTTTTGAATATAAAGCTTTTGCCTATGAGCTTTTGTCAAAAGTTCTGTTACTGAAAAATTGTTTACATGTTTGGTAACTGCATGTCTTAAGTGTTTTTTTGTTGTTAGTGATGTTTGGTAACAAGACTAAAAAATAGCTTTTATTTACAAAAATGACAATAAAGGACATGTAATGATTTTTTTAGTTTTCCATTTTATACCAACCTTTTTATATAAAAATGGTTAATGTTAGGTTTTACAAGTAAAAATTATTTTGTAATGATTTATGTAACAAAACGTCAACATTTTATTTCTTTTGTACTTATATGTAATAAAAAGTGATGTCAATCATTTTCTTTCTTTCTTTTTTTAAAGTATTTAAAGTATTTAACACTTCAAAGTATTTAACACATAAGAAATAACAACATTCAAGGAAATCCTTACAACATTTTAAATAGTTTATAACAAAATAACATAAATAAAAAAATAAAAAATAAAAAAACATTAACGGGTCATAAGTAGATTAGCAATATGATCACGCTCAATGTTCATAGAATTTTTATTAGATGTCTCTGATTGTTGTATGTTTGACTCATCTTGTGCGTCGTCATCACCTATACAGTCAGTAGGTAGTAAATCTTAATCATCATCATATGGTTGGAACTCCGCATCCTTTATTGTATGCTTCCTAATGAAGTTATGAAGAGCCATAGACGCCACCACAATTTTCACTTGTTTATCATAAGGAAAATTCGACATGCAATGCAAAAACTTCCACTTATTTTTTCAAACTCCAAATGTTCTTTCAATAGTACATCTAAGTGATAAATATGCATGATTAAAAATTTCATGCATACCCCTTGGTTGGCTTCCGCGACGAAAGTCTGGTAGATGATACCGCTCCTCTTTGTATGGCCACATGTATCCTTTCATGTGAGGATATCCTGTGTCTACCAAGTAATACTTTCCTACAAAAAATATACGAATAACAGTCATAAAAAATATTGAAATGTATTTTTTTTTTCATGTATAATTTATAATTGTTATTTTTATTAATTACAAACCTCTAGGTGGGTGTGGAAATCACAATTCTTCCTTTCGAATAGCTTCCAAAAAAATACGTGTATCATATGCAGTACCTTCCCATCCAGCCCAAACAAATGTGAAACACATACGAAAATCACAAACAGCCATAACATTTTGAGTAGGAGTCACTTTTCGACCAATATATGGTATTTGTTTTGATGGAGAAATTTTAACTGGCATATGGATTCTATCAATGGCTCCAATACAATCTTTAAAGTATGGCCAATACCGCTCATTATCACGAATTTTGCTTGGAACATTCCTAAATTCCCTATCAATAGAATTAATAATGTCAATCGCCATTCTTGAAACATCCATTAAAATATGAGTAAAATGTCTACTAATAGTTTCTCCTGAATGTTGAAACATTTCTTACACTATTCCATTCCCAAACCCATGGCCTAAAGTATTCAAAAACATAGGCACTAACTCTTCAACTGTTAATTTCCTAGTACCCCTTAAATGATATCCTTCCTTCAACTCTTTACACAAGTAAAGGAATACGTGTATTTCTATTCTGAAATTTTGTTTGCAACTATCAGGATTACCTTGTAAAATTTTCATAACCCACTTATAACCTGTTTGAAAAGAGGTCCTATAAGGTTCCTTTGCAATATATGGCATATAATAGTTCTCAACAAATTCTACTGCTTCAGCTGCTAGAATAAAAACATCATTTTCATTTTCATTTTCCTCTTCACCATAATCACTATCACTTGTATCATCTTGAGTGCTATAATCACTATTGTCCATGTCTGTAAGGAAAACAAATAAAGAAATAAACACAAAATAAATATATAAGCACCCATAAAAATAAGAAAAACATTATCCAAACATAGTTATAAAATATTATAATATACTCACCTTAGTATACAAATCAACACATAAAAAAGTAAATAAATAAATAACATTCAAATAAATCCTTACAGCTTCTCAAATAGTTCATAACAAAACAACATTAAAAAATAACAACATTAATCCATGCTACGAGGGTTAATTTCTCTATTTTCCATTCGCTTGATAAAGTCAATCTGCAACCATGGCTCTTTAATAGTCACAAACATCTATCTATGTGATCTCTTAAGAAATACCCATGTTGCAAACTTAAGGATGTCAATGTCATTTTCTCTTTTAGCAATCCCCCAAACATCCATAGCCTCTTCAATATTATATCCAGGCTTATCGTAGCTCTTAGATGTCATTGTATTCTTACTTTCTATTACATCACAAATACGACTCAAATGTCATCTTCATTAAGCTCTGCACTATCTATGAAACCAATATCATTAGGAACCAACCCTATGGATGGTGCCCAAGATCCCTCCCCAGTGGCAATTATATCTCTAAACAATATTTCCACCTTCATAGCATAAGCCAAACCTGTCGTGCGAAACTTGGTTGCTTCTGGAACTTCCTGTATTTAGGTATATGTAAAAATCAATAATAAACATTTTTTTAAAATCATTTAAACAAAAAACAAATAAGTACAAATATAATACCTGCAATTTTTTTTCCCACCAATCATCAGGTGCATCAATTGTCTTTTTCACCAAATCTCATCCAAGGCTAGTTTCCTTCCCTATCAATCTCTTCCAAATGTTCTACTTTTTTTTTTTCTTTTTTTTTTTTTTTTTTTTTCAAACTATCCCACTTGTTCTTTAGTTGTTTATAGTAATATTGTTTTTAAGTTTTTTCATTAAATTTATCTATCACATTTTTCCATCTTGTCCTATTGAAATATGTTCTTGGGCAGTTATCAGTATGAATCTCAGTAATACATATGTCAAGATAATCTTCTAGCATTTTTTCAGTCCAAACTACTTTCTTTATCTAAATATCTATCATAGCAGTAGCAACATTATTTTGACTTTTTTTACTCATTTTGTCACACAATAAATAAGCTGATAAAATTATAAATAAAAAGTGTGTTAAACACTATTAACAATTAAAAATTTCTTTAAATTGATCAATTCATAGAATGAAAAAAAAAAAAAAAAATCATATTTACATGAATGCATGTCTATCAAACAAAAAGGCAACAACAAAAAATAATAGAATCAAGTTTTTGCAACGAAAAAGGTATTAAATAATTCACGTGAACTAATTATTTTTTATGTCATTGTCACTCTCCCCTTTCATAAATTTCATATATATATAATGAGCATGACGTGGAATCAAGTGTTGCAAAGGACAAAAATATGAGTTGGTGGTGAGAGAGAGAGAGAGATTATATATATAAAATGAAGTTGATGGAATCAAGTGTAGCAGGAGTGTTTTTGCTTCTTTTTTAAAAATAAAAAATAAAAAAATAAAAAAAATA
Organism: Corylus avellana; assembly: GCF_965113065.1. Classification (NCBI taxonomy): domain Eukaryota; kingdom Viridiplantae; phylum Streptophyta; class Magnoliopsida; order Fagales; family Betulaceae; genus Corylus; species Corylus avellana. Next base: position 7,926,831 of record NC_142500.1, on the reverse strand, counting down.
ATAAAAAAAAATTGCAAAGAAGAAAGGCATGAGTCGGTGGTGTGAGAGAGAGAGAAAGAGATTAAACAATATCTCTGTCATCTCTTTGTGGTTCGCACACGTTCTTGTCATTTCTATTGACAAAAGGGCAGGGCTATGCGACGTGAGAGAGAGACAGATATATTGAGATCTGTAATTCAAACGGGGCGACGTGCTCCACGTGAAGATGCAGAAAAAGCAAGCGAAAAAACATGCGCATCAGAAACAATGCGAAAAAAAAAAAGTGCTTAGAAAGAAAAAAGAAACCTAGAAAAAAGCAAAGTAAAAAAGCCATAGACTCACGTATATCTCTCTCACTCTGCTAGTACTCAGTATATCTCTCTCACTCAATATTTTCTTCCATCTCTCCCTCAGTAAACCAAACACTCAAAAAGCAAGCCAAAATACAGAAACCTCGTTTCTCTCTCACTTTGCTCAAAAAACCATACTGCTCACCATGATTTTTCTCTTTCTATATAAACGCAATCCAGACAGGCTCTAAGAGTAAGAAGGTTGTTTAGATGGTTTTTCTTGCTACCTTGGACAGTCTTGATGATGCTTCTATTTTGGTACCCTAAATGATGGAGAAACATGTGATGATTGTTCACAAGGAGATTTTGATGATAGTCAAACTCTTCCTTGAGACAAAAGAGGACCAAGCACCATGCTTCGAAAGGCAAATGATCTAACAAGAGGCAGTAGATTAATAAGCTTCCTGTTTAGAGGCCGAAAGTGAATGTTGGGCCTTCTGCCTATGGGTGATGCTATCGTAGTTGCCGAGGAAGCTAGGTTTGCAAAGAGGTTCATTTTGGTTAAGCAGTTGTAGCTCTTTCTTGATAAATTCTATTGTTGCAAAGTACTAGTCGAATGTCTGATAACTCTTGTAAAGTACTTATTTGGAGATGTTCCTTGGAAACTTGAGTGGACTTCATATCCTGTGAGTAGTATAAAGGTGTGAGTAGTAAAGGTCCCCATGAGGATGTTTGCACTAACGATAATGAGTAATTTGTTGCCTCTTCAACAACACATATATCATTCTTGATAGGGCATCACTTTTGCATGCCTTGGTAAACAATTGGTAGGTTGATATTTGTTCCCTTATAATTGACTTCATCTACAACATATTTAAAGCTAATAAACTCTCCCTTGCGTATGGCGATGCCATTAGTAAAGTGTTGTCTCACTTTAAAGTTTCCCTTGTCTTATTGAGCATGTTGAATCGCCTTCTACCGCTAACATCGAGAAAGATGAAAGATATGAAAGTTGTATTACTAGAAATGATAGTGGTAGCAATAGGTATCGGGAAAGGTGAAAGTTATAAAGTGGTATTACCATGAATGATAGCAATAACAGTAGCTATGGTGAAATGAGAATATATGGAAGTGGTATTAACAAGAATGATGTGTCCAAATAATGAGAAAACACGGGCTTTTCCTTCAAAAAAAAAAAAAAAAAAAAAGAGTAGGAACCTTAGGGAAACCCATTTGCTCAAACACTCAGCTACCTTGAGAGAGAGAGAGAGAGTTTGTGTGAAAGGAACCATTTTTTAGGGTTTCTTGAGGCTAATGAGGAGAAATCTACATCCTTTTGAAGTATAATCGAAAACCCTAACCTCCATTTTTTGTTTGTAAGTTACTTTTGTTTGTGCGTTCTTTAGTTGCTTAAATGTGTAGATCAATTTAGGTTTTGAGTTTTTATCAAAGAAATGTTGAGAGTTTATGTGTTGCTTGTAAAGATTAGGCATAGAACAATGCTTTAACACACACATATAGCTCATTTTCTTAGGTTAATGTTATTTTAGAACGAAGTGGGTGAAAAATGTGACATATTTGAGGGAACTGAGTTAAGGATGGAACCTTTAAGATGTAAATGTGTTCTAGGTCTGTAAAGTGGCTACCTTTAAGACCTTAGGACACTGTAGGATGAGTAATTCTTGGTAAGTTGAGAGTTGGAACATGAAAATGGCCTAAAATGGACTATGAACATTGAGTGATCGATCAACCACTATTAGTGATCTATCAGTGCTGGATGAGTAATCAATCACCCTTTGTCAATGATCGATCACAATAGCCTAGAAATCAAGTTTTAGGGTTGTTAAGCATATTTAAGGTTGTATTTTAGAACTGTATGTAATATTAAAGTATGGACTTGCAGAAAACAAGGAGATTGAAGTTTTGGGAAATTCAAATTTGAATTTTAGCATAGGTGGCAATAATCGCCCATGAGAACGCTAAAATCATTAATCTTTGAGCATGAATAATTTCACCTACAAAATTGCGCTTTTGACGTACATGTTTCTCTTGAAAATATGTGGTGAGTAATAATATTTTAGAAAGGTTGGTTTAAAGATAAATCATTACTCGTTGTATTATCCAAATGAAATAAATTATGTTCTCATAATTGGAATTTATAATGTTATGTGGCATATTGCTATTGGAAAAAGAAGTGAAAAGTTCGGGTACATGCATATTAGTATACAAACTGGACGTTATGTCACAGTGTATCATATTATTTTTAAGGAGAAACTTCATTTAACCCCCCCTAAACTTCCATCACTTTTGTAATTATCTCCTACTTTTAATGTTAATTGCTATGGATTCAAGGGTCTATGACCGGCACAACCACCCATGAGTGGAGGTCACACTTGGGGCATCGCTTGTTGCGTGCACACCCAGAGTATGGACCTGATCGAGCAACTAGATGGTGGTTGGCTATTTTACCTTACTGAGCCATCAATATTATACTTGATGTAGGGATGTGCAAACTTCACCGTGAGAGGGTTATGTATATAGATAGGCCGCGTGGAGGATGGATATGGATTGTGACATAATTAATTGTTTATTATTTTGCACACTTTATCATCATATTTATTTTGTCTCAAAACTATAGAATTATGTAGGGCTGCTCAAGCGGGGTGGTTATAACCGACCCGCCAACTGCTAACTGCTTATAATCGCCAAACGCCATCCTCTAACTGCTTTGGTAGTCAGTTATTAAAAACCGCTAACCACCTAGGGCAGTTGGGGTTAGCGGTTTTAGGGGGTATGACAAGACGGTTATAACCGCTAACCGCTTTTATTTATATATAATAATATAAATATATAAATTAAATATTTTATACTAATTAAATATATAATAAACATATTATTTGACACTACTTTTCAATAAGTAAAGCTTCTTCTATATTTTACATACTATTTGATTTCACGATTTCATTGATTTGTATTTGTAGTAGTGCTGAGCTATGCCTCCAAGGCTCCAACTAGGCTTCTTTGGCTCACAAACTATGTTGGAGGGATTTGGGTTATTTGAGAATTTATTTGTTTTACTTATATTTTGTTTTAGTTGTATCCAGACTAGTTGGCCGTGCTATGCCTCCATTTGGATTTTGTCTTTTTAATTTGTATTTGGATTAATGGATTTGGGCTATTTATGACTATGTATGTGAAATATATATTGTGGTATGCGATGTTTTCATACCACAATTTATTGTGAAATATATATTAATGGATTTGGGTTGTTTTTGGGCCAAGCCTTATTCAAAAACTTTGGCTGGCCCAAAAACAACATTTTTTTGTTTTGTTTTTTTTTTTTTTTTTTTTGTTTTGTTTTTTGTTTTGTTTTTTTGTTTGTTTTTTTTTTTTTTTCATTTTTTTGGAGCATTTTGGCCTTAAACTCTTAAAATAAGCCCAAAAAATAGGCCCAAAAAACTTAAACAACCCAAAAGGCCATATAAAAAAAGCGGTTACAAACCGCCAGTTATAACCACTAATTGGTGGCTATAAAATAACCACCAACCGCCTAGGCGGTTGTGGTTATTAAAAACTGATAATCAACCAAGGCAGTGACGTTTGTGGTTATAGCCAATAATCGTCGGTTATAATCGTTTGAGCAGCTCTAGCATTATGCCTTGAACGACATTACAAATGTACTGTTTTCCATAATGGCATAATTACTGTGATAATTGTTATCGAACATAATTTGTCCAAAACCTCATGCTAAGTGTTAATAATATTTTGATGACACTCCCTTGAAACATTTATGAAAGTATTCATCTTTTTACGTTATTTTCAACTAAATTGGGCTCACTACAAGGACTAAGTTTTATTGGCATTTTACTTACTAAATCATGGACTCAGGTGTTTATTCTTCCACTTGTAAAACATTATTGTTTTACAGTTTAATAAGTTAGTCCCAAAGGATGCAGATTAGAATTATTTGCAAGGATTTACGTCATTGAGCAAAGACTTGTAGAGTCAAATTTATTTGTATTTTTGGTGTACTGTTGTATTTCTGTGAGAATAGTGCTTTTCACATGCTAATATTTATGTGAGAATAGTGCTTTTCACAAGCTAATGTATTTTGGAGGTTGTGGTTTTTATTGTCGAGAAAGAAAAAGATAAGGGAAACTTCAAACTTCATAAAGGTTCCGTAAACTTTCACGCATTTTGAAAAGACTTTCTCATAATTCAAAAACTCTCAATTTCACTATCGAACTTTTAATTTAATGCAATATACCCCCATCTGTTAGGGTTTGATGTTAAATAAACGTTAAAATTGATGAAATGACCTTTTTACCCCTGAAACTTTTATAAAATTCTAAATTTACCGTTAATTTCGCAATAAATTTTTTATAAAAAAAAAGAAAAAGAAAAAATTGATGGTATTTTGGTATTTTTCATAGCCTTCGTTAGGATTTAGCACCAAATCCTAATGGAGGGGGGTAGATTACGTCAAATTGGAAGTTAGACGGGTGAAATTGAAAGTTTTTGAACTTTAGGAGGTCTTTTAAAACGTGTGGAAGTTCCAAGCCTTTTGTGAAGTTAAAACAAAAAGATATCAAAGTAAATAACTTTTTAATTCAGAACAATTTTACTTTTCCGTTGCATTTATTATGATATTTGTTAACACATATTATACTTTAAGTTAATTACCAATTAATTAATTTAGAGGTGTTACGATTGATACTTTGAGTTAATTTTTAGTTAAATAATTTCGAAGGTGTTACAATATTAAACATAGGGCTTGTTTGGGTTTGCAATTTCAAAACATGAGATTTAAAAATAAATATTTTAAAACGTGCAATTTGAAAACGTGATTTTAAAAAATGCGGCTAAGCGTTTAGTAAAATCATACTTTGGCGTCTAGAATTGCGGTTTTGCTTTTAAAATCACGTGTTTTAAAAAATGTACCCTAGTACGTACATAAACTTTTTTCGTTTTTATATGCTAATTTTTTGATCGTTTTTATATGCTAATTTTTTGAAAAACACATTTTTCAAACTAAATATTTTTTAAAGGGAAAATTACACTTTACCCCCTCAAAGTTGGCAGCGTTTTTCAATTCGATCTCCAAAGTTTCAATTTTTGCAATCCACCCTCCCAAAGTTCCAATTTTTTTCAATTCAGCCACTTCGTCAGTCAAAGCCGCTATGACTGACAGAACAGTGATCACGCGCGACGTACGTGATCACTTAAGGCGTTTTAGTACCAAAAATACCCCCAATCCCAACTCAGAAACGACATCATCAAGGCCTTCCCTTTTGCTAAATTGCTCACGTTGACTCCCACCGCTGCCGATCAGTTGTTTTCAGTTTCAGAAAACGTTATCGACACAGTTTGTGAAAATGGAGGAGCACAATTTCTTCAGCGCAGAGGAGACATGCAAAATCTTCTCGGATGAGCAATCTCCAACCCTTCCATGGTACTGTCCTGATCAGTGGACCTAAAGGAATGAAGGAAGCAAAAGTGAGCTCCAATAATATTGTAAAGAGTAAAAGTGGGTTGTGTAATTTTTAGCTTTGCTCTCGTTCTCCATTCTGCAAAGTGAAAGTTGGAGAGAAGGGGTTGGTTGGTTGGACGAAGAAGATGAGACAACCAAATTAAGCCGTGGATTTAGCCAAGAAAAAAAAAAAGGTAAAAGAAGTTGGAGCAGTAGAAACTAGAAACAGAGGAGAGAAAGACAGAGAAAGAGAGGAAGAGAGAGAGGGGGAGAGGATTTCATGGATGGGTTGGTGACGACAATCGGGTGTGACAATATATCCTGCATGGGTGCTCCGGTTGCCATGGCAGCCTTCTTCTCCCCAATAATCGTCCTCAGCTCCCTGCGGATCCCCGCCGTTGCTCTGTTTGCTTTATAAAATATTGTTCGTGAGAAATTCACAGGAATCAAATGCATCCCAGCGTAATGTCATTGAATTTGCTCACAAGTCGAGCAATATGTTCTGGATCGTCTGTGCCCAAGAAAAATCTACAAGCGAGAGTCCAACGTGAGCGATTTAGCCAAAGGGAAGGCCTTGACGATGTCGTTTCTAGGTTGGGATGGAGATATTTTCGGTACTAAAACACCTTAAGTGATCATGTGTGTCACACGTGATCATTGTTCCGTCAGTTATAGCACCTTTGACTGACAGAATGGCTGAATTGAAAAAAATTGAAACTTTGGGGGGGTGGATTGCAAAAATTAAAATTTTGGAGGTCGAATTAAAAAACGCTGCCAACTTTGAGAGGTAAAGTGTAATTTTTCCTTTTTTAAAATTTGGTTTAAAATAGCATTGCAAAATCCAAGTGCCAAATGCAGTCATAGACTTTGCATTGCAAAATTGACACCAAAGTAAGTTCAATACCAAAACCCCTTTGCATTTTATTTTCTTCTTTCTAGTATTAATATGGTCTAGGGTTGGTAAAATAGGTTGACGGGTTAGATTCGAGTCGACCTGCATGACCTGTCAACCCGATAAGGATAAACCCAAACATGAACCATTAGCTAAATAGGTCAGATCCTTAAACCTGAGCACGACGTGCGGGTGACCTGACATGACCTGCTTAATAAACGGTTGACCTATTTGACCCATATAAACCCAAAAATGACATTTTTATACCAATTGACCTAACCCAATATGACTCATTTGATCAATTTCAATTTGAATATGACTCGTTTAGCCCGATTCAACATATATTTATTGTATAGAAACAAATATATAATTTTATAAACGAGTCAAACCTGGTTATGACCCAAATTCATTTATGCCAAAGGAGCTTATAATTTTATATGGACTTTAAAAGTTTTGTTAAAAATTGTTAATCCTACCCTTCTAGTAGACCATATTAATTCTAGAATGTAGAAAATAAAATGCAAAAGGGTTTTGGTATCGAAGTTCCTTTCGTGTGGACGGTGAGGGTTTGACACATTGAAAACGGAAAGATGCCTCGAAGTCTGTCGCGCTCGCCGTCTTACCGAAGGAGATACTCACCGGCGTCCCCGGTGCCTCACCACCGCCACAACCGAAGGAGCCGAAGGGAACGGAGCCGAAGTCGCTCTCCCTATTCCAATTCCCACTCCAGGTACTATCTCGTTCAAATTTATATCTAATTGTTTTGGCCTTGTATTTAATCGACAGTACGAGGTACATTCACACACTGCTCTTCATTCTGTTGAGCGCAATGGTACCTCAAAACATGTCTCTTAGAGATAGATTTGTAGTTATTTTTCAACTCACTTTACGATCTCACTGCCTTCTTCTTCTTCTTCGTCTTCTTCTTGTTACAGGAAAAATTGTCATTTGCACACTAATTTAGAAGTAGTTCATTACCAATTCTAAGAATATAACACCTAGAAACATGTTAAAAGGAAAATGTTGGCATATATGTTTTTTTTTTTTTTTTTTTTTTTTTTCCCTAAAAAATTTTCTTTACTTTTCTTATGTCACTGGAAATACTTCTAGTGGCTGGTGTTGATTGAGCCTTTTGGTTGTTTAATGGTGCTATATTTCACTTCTTATGGTTGAAGTTTCAACCTTTAGATATGGGTTCTCTGTATTTTTTTTTTTTTCTCCTTTTGGGTTCTTCTTATGGGATGTTTGTTTTCAATGTCTGGGATGTTTTAGCTCGGGTTGGTGGGTGAGGTGTTATATGATAGAGTTGTACTCTGTGGGGCAGGCGAAGAAGTCATTCTAGTTCCTCACGTCGCCACAGAAGCCGCTCACCATCCTACAGGCACCGGCATCAGTCTCCAGCACCTAGGCGACACAGAAGACAAAGAAGTAGGAGTACTTCTTTGTCTCCTTTACCCAAGTCTCGGAGTCCAAGTATTGCTTCTGCTGAGCGCAAAAGTGCCACTGAGAAACTGAAAAGAGAGGAGGAAGAAAAGAAGAGGTAAATATGTGTTGACTCTCACACATCTTCACATTATACCTTTTTTTTTACCCTGAGCCTTCACACTATACTTTCATTCTTTGGTACATCTCTCTATCATGAACTTAAATTCTGTTTCCCTCTGGCACTACTTACTGTAAGATTAACAAAAATATGAGCGTCAACATTACATAAACTAGAAATCTTAGCAAGCAATTGAAGAAGTTGATGATTTGAAAAGTTTCATTTATCGGTCATTTTATGTATTAAATTTGTTAGAATTTTGTTTATGACTATTCTGAAATTAATGTAAAGCTTGGCTTATAGGTTTATATCTAGTTTTACAAGTTCTTTTATGTGAGTTTATTTATCATCTTAGGTGAGGTTTAATTGAGTTGAGTTTAGTAAATTTGTGGTCCTAGGATATATTCGTACAAGATTAGGGTCTTTTGCTGTTTTGAGTACTCTTGTTTTCTGTGAAAGAACTTTAGCTCTTTTTGTTTTCCTTCTAACCTTCCAGTATCATCTTCTCTCTTCCTCTTAAGTTAATTGTTATCATTTCTTTGAAGTAATCAAGCACCCCCTCTCAATGTTCCTTGCAGTCATCTAAGCTGTTCATTTCTGTTGCGGACTGTATAGATGTGCTTCAAAGCATCCAGTGTGTTGGAGATGAACCTTGATTTTCATCCCTAAGTAAGCCAATTCCCTTGGTTGATTCTTTTGCCATCCACAGAGCAAATCAGGCAGCACTGAACTAAACTAAACCTGTCCAAGTTGTGATCTGTTTGGTTTTGGTGCATTCTTCATGTGGGGCATTTTTAAGTAATTGCATAATCCCAAGCAGCAAAATGGGTGTAGTGCTTAAGACTCTTAGTAGATTCAACTTGGTAGATTGAATCCTCCACCTACAAGAAAACTCACTTAATAAATTGTTGGTGGAAGCAAAATATGGTATAGTATGAGTGGAGGTTGGTGTTCTAAGGAGGTAGAGGGACCCTTTGGAGTTGGAGTGTGGAAACATATCAGGAGGGAGTGAAGAGTTTTTTTGAGATATTTTAGATATAAAGTGGGAGATGGAACTAAGGTTTAGTTTTGGCATGATTTATGGTGGGGGGATCAACCATTTAAGGAATCTTTACCAAAGTTGTCTAGTATTGCTCATTGTAAGGAGGCATGGGTTATGGATAAATTGCAGTTTTTCAATGGTAATATTCAGTGGAATGTATCTTTTATAAGATTTGTATAGGATTGGGAGGTAGATTTCGTGATTAGGTTTTTTGATTTGTTGTGTTCTCTCTGATTGAGACAAGGTGGTGAGGATCGTATTTGGTGGATCTCTTCAAAGAGGAGGATGTTTGAAGTGAGGTTGTTTTTTCATGAGTTATCTAGCTTGGGGGGTATATCTTTTATTTGGAAGAGTATTTGGAAAGGCAATGTTCCATTATGAGTGAGTTTTTTTGTATGGACGGCGGCTCTTGGTAAGATTTTGTTCTTAAAACCTGAGGAAGAGAAGAGTAATTGTGGTGGAATTGCATGTGTAAGAGAAGTGGAGAATCCATGGATCATCTTCTTCTCCATTCTGCAATGGCAAGTGAATTATGGAGTGCGATTTTTAGCCCTTTCGGTGTATAATGGGTCATGTCTAGAAGGATGGTAGAGTTGTTAGATTGTTGGCGAGATTAGTTGGGAAGTTGTTCAGTTTTAGCCGCTTGGAGGATATCCCATTTGTGCGTAATGTGGAGCATATGCAGAGAGTGGAATGCAAGATTTTTTGAAGATAGTGAGACGTTGGTGGAAGAGCTCAAGTGCATCATAGTCAAATCGCTTTATATATGGATAGAGGCGTATAATTTTTCAAACTTTTCTGAATTTGTGGATTTCTGCTTGTCTTTTAATCATTAATGAGAATTATTTTTTGTATACATCCTGTGTATTAAGGTTGCGCCTGTCTGTGCTATTTATGATATGCATTACTTATAAAAGAAAAAATAAAAAAAATTCTATGCTTGTCTGGTCTCAACCAAATCTCAGGGTGATCCTAGTATGCTCATACTGAATATTGGCTTGCCTTGAGAGCAGCATTGGTTTTGCTTTTACCGGAAAAATATTATATGTTCATCGATGGCTTTCAATGGTGCCCAACCCAAGAAAATGTGGAAGATCTGTAGCAAAAGGAGCCTTAGTTAATCTTTTAAGACCAGTTATGGCTATGAATTAAGTCAAACATCTTTCATTTGAATTGTTCTTTTATTTGGATCTTCTTGGCTGTAATATACTGAGGATCCATTAGAGTGTTCATCGGTGGCTTTCAATGGTTCCCAACCCAGGAAAATGAAGATCTGTAGCAAAAGGAGCCTTAGTTAATCTTTTAAGACCATTTATGGCTATGAATTAAGTCAAACACCTTTGTTTTGAATTGTTCTCTTATTTGGATCTTCTTGGCTGTAATATACTGAGGATCCATTAGAGTATTTTGTTTTACGTGATTTATAAAAAAGTGGCGCGCTATAGAATCTTGTGCCCTCTTGCTCATCTTCAGAATTGAGTATCACAATTTTTTGTTTTCAAGAGACCCAATTGTTTTCATGCATGAGATCCATGATCAGTCTTGAATGGTTACTTTTTATATTCTTTTCTATTGGCTTTACGGAAGCTACTGTATAGTTCAACTTGTTGCATTTGATGAAAATCTTTGCCTCTTTTATGTTCTGTTCCACTTGAAACCTCTTTTTTCATGGCTCGGAAACATGTTTGAGAGGTATGTCTTAGTGCAAAAGCTTGTATTTACGATGTTTACGGATAAGATGCTTAACAAACCACCACAATATAGAAGTTTGGAGGATGGTTCCCTTGTGCGTAATATGGTGTATTTGGAAAGGATGCAATGTTCAAAATTTTGAAGATTGTGAGAGAATAGGGTTAAAGGCTATCATGTTCAAGTCTCTTTATGTTTGGATGGCTGCCTACAATACAATGGTTCTTGCTCTTTTAATTTTTAGAATTTATGGAGTTGTGTTTTTCTACCGAGTTGGGTCTCTCTTGTATATTCTATGTGTACTTGCATAATAAGATTGATGTTGGCTGTCTCACTTCTAATAAGTTTGAATTAATAATAATAATAATAATAATAATAACCCATAGTACAGTGTAAAAATAAAGCTTGCAACTTTACTTTATGGTTTAATTTGCTACTCTGGCTTTACATAGTATATTCGGCTTTCCTTTGTTTTTCCTGTGTTTTGTTTTTCTTTCTCTCTCTCTTTTTTTTTTTTTTTTTTGTTTGTTTGTTTTGTCAATGCTCATTCTAAGCTTCACTTTTTTCATATGCTTGTAGGCGTCAACAAGAGGAAGAACTAAAACTATTAGAAGAAGCGACTGCAAGAAGGCTGGAGGAAGCTATTCGGAAAAATGTTGACGAGAGGTTGAATTCTGAGGAAGTCAGGTTAGAAATAGAGAGGCGAATAGAGGAAGGTCGAAAGAAATTGTTTGATGATGTTGCAACTCAACTTGACAAAGAAAAGGAAGCTGCTCTGGTTGAAGCAAGACAGAAAGAAGTAAGCATCTTAAACACCTCTGGGTGGCTAAATAAGCACAATATGGAGTAAGATATAGCTGATTATTGCAATGTTTGGTAGAGTGTCAATTTCCCACTTAAAGCCTGTTCAAGATTGCTTTAGGAAGTAGAGCTTTTGTCTATAGAAAAAGCTTGAAAGAGCTATTTAGAAAAAACCCCGTTTGGGCTTTTTTTAGAGCAAAAAAGTAAAAAAAGTACTTTTTAAGTTTGTTACCAAACGAACCCAATTTTGTTTGGCACAGCTTTTTATGTACTAAAAGCACTTTTTTAAATTCCTTAATGCAATTGCAAACAAGCTCATAATGTATCATAATCATTGGTTTTGGAGATGAAAATTATTTAGTTTAGTATCTAGATGTCTTTTAGCATCATATTTAAAGTAAAAGCTGCCTAAGTTCTTGAATGTGTTAGCCCCCCTTAAACATGTTTAAATTTGGTAGGATGATATGATTTTTGTGTCTTAGGCTATAATTTTATTATTTAACTTGTATCATAATTTTTTTCTTAAAAGGAATGTTCAAATAATTTTATAAAATGAAGAAAAATCATTCAATCACAATAATTGTTGGGATTGACAATCATCTAACTGAAAACTGCATGAGACTACCTGCAATTAGTCCCATTCTTGTAAACATATGTGGCATGCAGTGTAAATTTGATTTTGGAACTTTTGCTGTGGGTTTTAAGGCAATATAAGGCAGGGACTGTCACTTGGGATACATAAATTACATCATAATCAGTGACATTTACTGGAAATCCAGGAAATCAGAGGCAACATTCCTGTCCGCCTATGCGGAAGTGATTTCTTGGTTTTGGTGAGGCTGGGTATTGTTAGTGATTGAGAAGAGAAAAGAAAAGAAAAACTTAACAAGGCAATATAAATAAACTAGATCAATATCACAGTCTATTGTATCTATTCATCCTGCCTCTAATGTATCCCAAAACATATTTCCATGGCTAAATGTCTCCTGTTGTATGCATTTCAGTAAACTAGAGATCATTAATTTCTCTATCTTTTTTAAAACAAAGAGGAATTCCGTTTGTACAACTAACCACAAGATTATAGTGTGCTAAAGCCCGAACAAACCTTGAGCACTTGAGTTGTGTCCTACACGCAAGAACTAGTTTAGACAGATGATTTGGACCTCAAACCAACATGTTACATATTTGGATATCGGCACATCATAGCTTATTTGGTTCTACTATTGCTGATTTTTTGACTTTTTCTTCTTCTTTTTCTTCATCTTAGGGATTATCTTGTATACTTCCTGTGTACTAGGGTTGCGCCCCCTCTGCTCATTTTTATGATATGACATTACTCATAAAAAAAAAAAAAAAAATCCATAAGATAAGAATTGCTAGTTGAGGGGACCTAGGGGGACTTTAATTTATATTCTAACACTCTCCTAATCCTAACGTGGGTTTCATATTCTGCTGATTGATTAGTACTTGGGTTTGGGATAACCAAGTGGTTGGGTTTACCCTTTGTTAGCATAGTATACTCCTGTGGTTATATGTTGTAAACGTCTTGTCATTTTTCTCCTCTTTTCTATCATTATATTCAAATAAGTATTCTGATATGATCACAAAATGTCACAGGAACAGGCCCGAAAAGAGAGAGAAGAGCTGGATAAGATGCTAGAAGAGAATAGGAGGAGAGTGGAAGAGGCTCAAAGAAGGGAGGCTTTAGAGCTGCAGCGGAAAGAGGAGGAACGGTACCGTGAGTTGGAGCTCATTCAAAGACAAAAAGAGGAGACTGCTTGGAGAAAAAAGCTAGAAGAGGAAGAAGCAAACCAAATGAAATTGTTGGGCAAGAGTAAACCCAAGCCGAAGCTTTCTGGTATTGGTTTACAATGATGATTTCCCTTGCGCCAATGCTTCCCCTTGCTGCAGAAACTGTTTATTAGAACTTATATTTGAACAATATTTGGTAAAATAGCTTTGGTTTTGCCACATATCACTTTAGCTCTTCTTTGATGGTCTTCGATTCTTCTTTGGTTGAGTTACAAAGTTTTGAATGTGATACTTATATTGGAAGCCTAGAAAGAAAAGATACTTATATTCTCGGAAATGGCGTACAATACTAGCTAAATGGAGTCTAGTCTGTGAACACTTAAAGAGTATGGAAATACCCAGAAATGGGTGTGGAATCTAGTTGCAGAAATGACTGGTCAAAGGACTTGCTAGAACACATAAGAAAGCCCGGAAGGACAGGAGACGGTCCTTCGTATAGGAGATGTAAACGAGTTTTAGCTCATCTTAAGTAGGCCAGCTGTTAATATGTTCTTGGATAAGATTTTCCTCAAGAAGCACTCTCCAGGAAAGGGATAACAAAGAGGATGGATATGGTTATAATAGGTAGGCAACACATGAATAATGACACCTTCAAGGCATCCATCACATTTGGAACAACGACGGAAGTTTTGATGTACAAAGTTAGATTCATATTAGCGTTTGAGTGCTTGGTAGGAGGGAACATATATATAGCGGGTTGAAGAGGGGAGAAGTGAGGGGTACTGTAGACCTCTCCTCTTGTTATTTTTGGTACAAAGGGTGGTTGTTACATGGTCATGAGGTCAACATACGGACAGGAGTTGCAGTGGGACATAAAATAAAATAGAGAAATGTTATGCGTAATTTCAAGTACTTACTTTCTGATGTGATTGTAAAAATCGCCATTGGAAGTACATTTATCATTTTCGTACGTTTGTATGCCTAAAGAGTTTTTATTGTTCTCTTTCTTTCTTTGTGTGGCATTGAAAGGAAGCACGACAATTGAGCGATGATTAGTTAATGTTGCCCAGGGTATCAACCCTAGAGGGGGTGAATAGAAGTTGATGGCAAACTTTTCGATTCAATAAAAATTAAACCAAGTAAAGAACTTAATGCAATTCAAGATGCAATATAATGAAGATGACAAATTAATATAAGCGCAATAATAAAGAGATAGAGAGAGGAAGATTCAAACTCAACGATTTATAGTGGTTCGGTCTCCCTGACCTACGTCCACTCGCCAAGCATACCACTTGAGAGTTCAATCCACTATTACCCAAACTCCTTGCAGGTGGAGTTCAAACCTTTACAGAGCAAAAGTACACCACTCTTCCCAAACACTATGCGAGTGGAGTTCAAACCTTTACAAGAGTGACACCTACCCTCTTAACAAGGTTGATTGTGGATATGATTTTAGACTTCTGTCAAAACAACGACTCCTTTTTGAGAGGGATATACAAATGAAGCTCTCATAATGATACCTCTCACTAGAACTCTTGTATGAATTGAACTGGAAAGGCTCAAGTGAAAAATGAATGTACGAGAACAATGAATGCTTCAAGTTCGGAAGTATGAGACCATATATTAACAAGAGTCGAAGGTATGTATTTATAGTCTTTAGCAAGAACATAGCATTTAGAAATATAGCCGTACGTTTAGCACCAATATGGTCAACATAGCCGCTTATATGAATGGTAGCTATTAATTTTGAAAATGTTAAGAATGATAGCTATCAATTTTTTGTAAAAGTTAAGAATGGTAAAAATTGTTTTGAAAATATCAATAAAAAAAAAAAAAATCATTTTTCATACTTAACCAAATTTAGATAAAAACAGTTTTTCCATGAAAGCAAAGTTTAAAACATCCAACTAAGGGCCCGTTTGGGATTGCGTTTCAGGGGCTTAAAAGTGTTTTTAACACTCAAAAAGTCTTTTTGAAGAAAAAAGTACTCGTTTGGTAAAAAAAAAATTAAAAGCTTTTTTAATGGTCTAAAAAGCCTAAAAATGGCCAAAAAGTTCTTTTGGCAAAAACTTAAAAATGAAGCTTTTGCCGAAAAGTTATTTTTGATTTAAAAGCTCTATTTCGCAAATGTAATTCTAAACAGGCTCTAAGTCCAGTGCATCCTAGTATCTTTTAACTTAAAACCCCGAGTATAAAATGCATGAAGGATCCCAAGGTCATTCTAGGTTAAAGAGCCTCAAGAGTTCAAACATTAAAAGAGCTTTACAAGAATATCCTAACTCTTGCAAAGATTCTTCAACCTTGAGTTCTTCATTGCTTAAGAGTAGGCTTCTTGCTTTGAATTCCAAATGTCTTCCCATGCCTTTGGTTCTTTTGATCCTTTGACAATGTGTGTTTACAATTATCGTACTTGAAACAAACACATTAGAACAGCATGATGAAACATGCTTGGATCGAAGCAATAAGGCCAACAGTTAAGTTGGAAGGTAAAGGAACATTTCAAGCCCAAGTATTTCAATGAAAATAATAAGTGCCAGTACAAAAGAAAAAATTGTTAAATAGTACACAACAGATGATAATATTACCTTCCCGGCCTTGACCAAAATTGAACTTTTTGAATGGTTTTACGGTGCCTAAAAATTATTATAAATAGGCCAAAACTTTTCTAAAAAGTATGAAATTCAAACACACTTCAATTATGTGCTGACATGTGTCAACAAATTGTAGATCTATTTTTCATCACATTTTGGAAAAAAAAAATTGAATGAAAAATTGGAATAGAGTGATTTTTGTGACATGTACGAGCATGTAAATTTGTTTGGTAAGTGACTGCAGGGCACTTATTGAAACCCAATTACAATCAAAGATTCTAACTTTTACAAAACATCCGCAGAGAAAATGATACATTACCTGATATCTACAATCAAATTACAAAGTGATGAGCAAAGAGAAAATAAAAATAGCAATTACAAAGTGAAAAAATAGTTGGGGAGAGGGAAGGTAACAAAACTAAATGAGAATCAACTTCTCTCCCATACCTTGCAGTCTGCTGATGATGTTAATTTTTATTCTTAGAGAAAAGAAGTCGTTTTTATTGTTGAATTATGAGAACTTGCTTATAACCCGAGTAATGCGCGGGATTCTTCATTATAATTTAATTATAAAATTTAAAAATATTATAATCGTATTTTTCATAAGTATTATGAAATTTACTTTTCATAATTGCAAGAGGAAAATTTGAATAAAACTCAAATTATGAACACTCAAAAAAGTACTTTGGTTACAGAAAACAATATGCACGAGATTCTTTGTTATAGTCTAATTTCAAAATTTAAACACATCTCTATCAAACTTTTCATTATAGGTTGTTAAAAAAAAAAAAAAAAAACTATCACGTCGTTTTAAATAAAAAGACATACGAAAGGTTATATACCAATATATTACTCAACATAATAACACACAATCAAATACAGAGCATTGTATAAATGTATAAGTCGCATAAAATTTTACTACATATCATAAGGCCTTTAACTTTAATTAGTATAATCTGTATAAATTAAAACATGTTAAAATCTTTGTTCCCGTATGTATAGTTTAAAATGAAAAATATAAAGAATTTGTGAATTAAACTGGGGGTGGGAATAATCATTCATGATCATGAGGGAACCACGGTAGCTATGAAGTGTATGGTCAGGCCCCATATTACTGACCCTGCTACAGGTGAAGCTATGGGAGCTTGGGCATCAGTGGAACTCTGTTGCCATTTGCAGCTCAGGAAGGTCATTTTCGAGGGGGACTCGCTGGAGATAATTCAGGCGCTGCGAAGAGAAGAGGATAGCTGGCATATGTTCGGGCATTTAATTGCAGATGCCAAGGGGATGTTAAGTAGGCTACGGGGGTGGACAATTTAGCATGTCAGAAGAACGGCGAATGAACAAGCACATCGGCTTGCTCGTTTGGCGTTATCTAGTGATAAGGATTTTTTTGTGGCAGGATTGTTTTCCCTCAGTTTAATGGGAGTTTTGTAGCTTTCGAGCATGTTTTCTTTGAGTAATGAGAATTTGGAATCCCATTTCATAAAAATAAAATAAAATAAAAATAAAAATAAAAATAATAATAATAAAGAAAAAAAATAGCGAAAAGAAAACTTGGATTGTGATTATCAAAGCATTGATAAAATGTTAGTAAGAATAATTTATATTAGTAGTGTTATACTTACACTACAAAAAAACAATTTTTTCTTTACTGGAGTTTTCTGACGTGTCAGGGTGTCTGTCACGTCAGAAAATTTTTCTGACGTGACGCTTCTGACGTGTGTTGAATGTTAGAAGCATAGGTGTCAGGAAATTTTTGTGTTACTTTTTAGCACGTCAGAATTTTCTGACGTGTCAATTTTGGCACGTTAGAAAACCCATATAATTATGAGCCTTAAAAAAAAGTACATAGCAAAATAATAAAAAATCTTTCATTCAACAATGCAATCAAATAATCATCTCACATTATATTCAATCTTAATTATCTCTTAGGTGTTTCGAAGTTCCTTTTTTGTATAATAATCAAATAAATTTTTGAAAAAAAAAAGCATAAAAAGTACTTAAAAAAATCTGAAAATCCAAGTAAATCATACAAATAAACAAAAAATCTCATAGGCGAAAAGGCATCGGGCAAATATTAAATAAGAAGCATGTTATATCGAACAATTAACATTTTATAAACTAATGGACACTAAGCAAAAATAAGCGCTAAGATGACCGTTGTGATTTTACACTTTGATTTGGACATCAAATATATAATTGCTCGTAAGATGCTAATCATATGTGTGTGTGTATATATATATATATATATATATATATATAGATTATTTTTGCTAATGAAATAAAAAATAAATACCTAATCATTATGTTGAGTAAAAATCGGACAATCTATACAATTATATATTTAAAAAAACAAAAATAATACAGTGAAATTTTTTTCCTATTTTGTTTTTACATCCTATCATTTAGTTCATCTAATTCAACTATAACATATAATATTATGTTATATACATATTAAGGTGATTAAACATAGTAATATATAATTTGATTTGTATTATTTGTTTCCTTATTTGATTTTGACATTAATAATACTTAATTTATTGAATAATTTATATATGGAAAACTATTCAAATATAATTAAACGCCATTAATTACGCTAATTTAATGAACTGATTTTTAAAGTAAAAACAGGTTCACAAATTATGTCTTAAAAAATCGGTTTAGCATTAAAATAAAAAAGGTTCACACCACATGTCGCAATATTAAGACACTTGTAAAAGCGATTCGGCTTTTATATATACTAGCACATAACCTGCGCTATTCGCGGGATTCTTCATTATAATTTAATTTCAAAAGAGGATAACTTCTATAAGGAGGTGGTTTACACCACCTCCTTTTTGCCCACGAATGAGCATTTGACAACTAGAATTGTTACACCAACTAAAATAAAATGCAAAACACTTGATTATAAACTATTTATCCCAAAATCACAAAAACCCTCCTTTTTCCCTCTCCCTCCCTCTCTCTCTCTCTCTCTCTCTCTCTCTCGCTTTCTCTCTCTCCTGTGACGCCCTCCCCTCTTCCTCAAACCCACCTCAGACCCTTACTTCCTTTATCTCTCGCTGATCTCTCCCTCTCCTCCATTTATCAGCCCCACACCGGAGAATACGCCGGAGCCCAGCCCGACGCCAGAGCCCATTCCGAGGGTGTAATTCACAAGATATTTTTTGTGATTTATGTTGTGTGGTATGATATTTTTTGTATGGTTGTAATACGCAAGATATTTTTTGTGGGATTGTAATATGGTTGTATGTGGCATGGCATCTCTCTACTGTCAAGAGTACAATAATTCTGAATTTATATGTTATGCATATTTCGATGATGGTGAATGGAATATGAAAGTTCATGGTAACTCAGAAATTTTGGGTTAATTCCAAGCAATTGTTCACTTTGGTATGGTTGAACTGGTCCAAGTTTTGGCCAAAACTGTTGTGGCATGGTGGTTGGCAGTGAATATACAAGATCAACCAAAAAATTTGAAACAATCACAGCTTCAATGTCTCTTTTGGCCACTAAATAATTTGACACTAAAACCAGATCCAAAAAAGAATTGAAACTTTGCCCCCTTTTTCATATGTACTGAAACTGGTTTTTTTTTTTTTTTTTTTGGCCGATCAGAGAAGGAAAATTCACACAAATCAGCCAGTTCCTTTTACATCTCGACCAAACCAAAATTTTACATCTTGACCAAACCACATTTTTCCTTTTCACTGCCGGTGAGGAGAGAGAGATGGAGCATCGGAGAGAGGAACCGGTGTTGGGCTAGAGAAAGAGAGATGGAGCACCGGATAGAGGAACCGGCGTCGGAATGGGCTCCGGCATCGGGCTAGGCTCCGGCATGGGGCTGATAGATGGAGGAGAGGGAGAGATCAGAGATAGAGAAAGGGAGTAAGTGTCTGAGGGGGGTTTGAGGGAGAGGGGAGGCGGGAGGGCGCCGCTGGAGAGAGAGAGAGAGAGAGAGAGAGAGAGAGAGAGGGAGGGAGGGAGAGAGAGGGAGGGAGGGAGAGAGAAGAAAAGGAGGGTTTTTGTGATTTTGGGAGAAAGACTTTATAATCAAGTGTTTTGCATCCTATTTTAGTCGGTGTAATAATCTTAGTTGTCAAATGCTTATTGGTGGGTAGAAAGGAGGTCACCACCTTCTTTATAGAAGTTATTCTCATTTCAAAAACTTAAATGCATCACATTTTACTTTTCATTATAAGTTAAAATACGTGCGTGGGGGTGATCCGCTGTACGGAAGATGAAGAACCATGGAAATTTACCGGCTTCTATGGCCATCCGGAGGTGTCCAAAAGACACGAAGGCTGGGCTTTACTGAAGCATCTAGCTGGTTTAGCACCATTACCGTGGGTTTGTATCGGAGATTTTAATGAGATAACGGTGCAATCGGAGAAGTGGGGTGGAAGGGGACGGCCCAGTGGTCAGATGATAGCATTCCAAGAAACTTTGGAATTTTGTGACTTGTCGGATTTGGGATTTTTTGGCCCCAAGTTTATGTGGTCTAACTGTCGAGATGGCGGGGATTTTACAAAAGTGCGGCTGGATAGGGGTCGCAAATGCTGCTTGGAGGAGTTTATTTACGTCGGCTGAAATTTTAGTGGAAGTGGTGCCTTGTTCGGATCACACTCCTCTAACTTTAGGCTTGACGGAAGAAACTTGGAGGCAAGAGAGGGGAGTAAGATTCAGGTATGAGGATAAGTGGCGCTTGAATGCTGATTTTTTTGAAGTCATAAAAGAAAATTGGATGTTGCCTGTTATGGAGAGGAATGCGTGGGATACGCTTCACACCAAGTTTGATCGTTGTCGACAAGGGCTGTTGAGGTGGCAGCGTTGTCAACGAGAGACTTTGCAACAACCAATTAATTCTTTGCGAAAGAGATTAACAGCCCTTCAAGATAAGGAGGATGTCGGGAATGGGTCTGAGATGCAAGCTGTCCGTCGTGATCTACAGAAGTTATTAGATCAAGAGAACCTCATGTGGCGACAACGAGCGAAACTAGAATGGTTGCGGGATGGGGATCGCAATACTCGATTTTATCGTGCATGCGCCAGTTCTCGCAGGAAGTCTAATCGGATCAATAATATTATTGACGCTGATGGTTTTCTATGTGAAACGACGGAAGAGGTTCAATTGGGCTTTATTCGATATTTTTCAGATTTATTTAATTATGAAAATATAGGAGATATGGCACCTTGTTTACAGCACTTGGACCATAGGGTCATGACGCCAATGAATGATGAACTTTTAAAGCCTTTTACAGTGGAGGAAATTCAAACAGCTTTGTTTCAGATGGCCCCTATTAAGGCTCCTGGGCCTGATGGTCTCCCTGCAGGATTTTATCAAGCTAATTGGAGTATGGTGGGGGAGGAACTTTGTCAAGCTATTCTTGGATCACTTAATTCGGGTATGTTGCCTCATTATTTGAATTCGACTAATATTGCTCTTATTCCGAAAATTCAAAAGCCCACCAGTGTGACTCAATTTCGTCCAATTAGCTTGTGTAATGTAACGTATAAAATAATTTCTAAGGTGCTTGCAAATAGGCTTAAGAAGGTTTTGCCCCATGTTATATCTCCTGTTCAAAGTGCCTTCATACCAGGGAGATTAATTACTGATAATGTCTTGGTGGCATATGAGACGCTACATACGATGCATACCCGGATGAAAGGAAAAAAGGGATACATGGCGGTAAAATTGGACATGAACAAAGCTTATGACCGGGTCGAATGGAGATTTTTGGAGGCTGTTATGTGTCGATTGGGTTTTGCTCCGAAGTGGGTCCAACTTATTATGATGTGCGTTACAACGGTCGAGTATGCTGTTTTGGTGAATGGGAATCCATGCGGGAGAATTATTCCGAAGAGAGGACTACGTCAAGGGGACCCTATCTCTCCATATCTGTTTCTTTTATGTGCAGAGTCCTTGAGTTCTATGATTGAAAATGCTAATGGGACGGGTGCTTTGACGGGGGTCCCCACTTCTCCACGGGGCCCTCGGATTAGCCACCTTTTCTTCGCAGATGACAGCCTTCCTTTTTCCAGAGCTAATATTGCACAGTGGGAAAGTCTAACGAATATTCTCCGACTATATGAGGAGGCGTCGGGACAACGATTAAATAGTAATAAAACCGCCTTATTTTTCAGCAAAAATACTTCATTGGAAGATCAACAAGCTTTATTGACAAATGCGGGTATACCGGCAAATCAGAGGTATGATACCTACTTGGGTCTTCCAGCTTTGGTTGGAAAATCCCGAAGTGCAGCTTTTAAAGATATCATTGATCGGGTTTGGAGAAGACTACAGGATTGGAAACTGAAATTCCTATCTCAGGCAGGTAAGGAAATTTTACTTAAGGCGGTTATACAGGCGATTCCCTCTTATTGTATGAGTATATTCTTACTACCACGTGGACTTTGTGCGGAGATCAATGCCCAAATGAAAAAATTCTGGTGGGGCAACAAGGATAGTGGAAACCGTATTAATTGGATGAGTTGGGAAAAGATGGGGAAGGCAAAAACAGTTGGTGGACTGGGATTTAGGGACTTCACTTTTTTCAACAAGGCATTGTTGGCCAAACAAGGATGGCGATTGTGGAAACATCCGGATAGCCTTGTGGCAAAAATTATGCAAGCGAAGTATTATCTGAATGGATCTATTTTGGATGCTAGGGTGGGTGGTCGACCATCATATGCTTGGCGGAGTATTCATAGTTCTTGTGAAGTACTCAAAGAGGGTTTATTTTGGCGTATTGGGAATGGATCCACAGCACGTATTTGGAAGGATAGGTGGCTTCCAAACCCCTCTACTTTCCGTGTGGTATCTCCCATACGGGAACTTCATCCGGATGCAAAGGTGCGGGAGCTCATTGACGAAGATTTGCATGGGTGGAATTTGAATAAGTTGGAGCGACTTTTCTCACCGGAGGAGGTCCAAATTATTCTTTCCATCCCAATCAGCAGTACGAATCAGCCAGATACCTTGATTTGGCGTGGGACGACAAATGGTATTTTTTCTGTAAAAAGTGTGTACCATATGCAACTTGAGCGTGGGGTTATGGATCTGCCCGAGAACTCTTCTCACAGGGGAACCACTGCTGTATGGAGGCAAATATGGGCTTTGACAACTCCAAATGCAGAAAAACATTTTCTCTGGAGGGCTTGTCACGACATTTTGCCCACCTGGGAAAATTTGCTGAAGCGGAAGATTATTCAGGATCCCATCTATCCCCTGTGTGGCTTTATGGTGGAGACCTGTTTCCATGTATTATGGCAGTGTCCTGCAGCGCTGGACGTATGGGGTATGGGTCCAGTAAAATTTCAAAAAAGTCATTATGAAGGTCCCAGTTTTATGGAAGTGGTGGCAGATTTGTTCCAGAAATGCACAGCAGAGGAGAGGGCCCTGTTTGCTGGATTAGCTCGACGTATCTGGATGCGACGAAATGACATACTGCATGGGGGCTCGTTTTCTCACCCCACAACTCTACTACAGATGGCTCATCGGGCACTTGAGGAATTTCAGGAAGCTCAGGTCTGCAGACCTGTTTCTATCTCGGAGCAAGCTGCTGGAAGTTTGACTAGATGGATGGCACCAGAGCAGGGATGGGCGAAAGCGAACTGGGATGCTTCCCTTAATAGTGATACTGGAAGCTTGGGCTGTGGCGTTGTGATCCGTGATTATCAAGGTCGCATGATTCAAGCTCGATGTATATCGCGTCAAGGTAAGCTCACGCCGGCTGCAGCAGAATCATTGGCAGCTCTTTTGGCGATTGATACGTGTTCAGCTTTGGGCTTAACACATGTTCAACTAGAAGGGGATGCCAAAGGTATTATTGATGCTGTCAACTGTGATGAGCCTGATTGGAGTCGGTTGGGGCACTTGGTGGCTGATATTAAGGTGAAGTTACAAGTGTTTACCAGGTGGAAGATGTGTTTTGTGAAGAGAACAGCAAACCAGGTGGCACATCTTTTATCGAGATATGCTGTGAAACAGAGGATTGATATTGTTTGGAGAGAGCCTCCTGAATGTATCTGTGATACTATTCTGCTGGAGCAATTAGCTCTAGCAGAGTGAATTCAATAAAAATCGATCTTTATTCAAAAAAAAAAAAAAAAAAAAATCTATCACGTCTCTTTTAATGAATATACATACTAAATGTTATACACTGGTATATTACTGAACATGTACTTTTTCTTTTTTGAAGTGTACCAAATATGTACTTAATGAAAAGTATATAACAAGAAGAAAACTTGAATTTTGATTATCAAAATATTAATAGAAAATTAGTAGGAAACTCTAATATTGTTGATGTAATACTTATTATATTTTAATACAAATAAAACTCATAAAGTTCTAATCATTTAAGAAAAATACAAAGTAAAATAAACAAAATCTCTTGTCTTCTTTTTACAAAATAAAACACATATTTCACTTAATATTTAATGCAATCAAATAAATTTCTTCAACACTTTCAAAAAAATGCTAGAAAATCCAAGTAAATCACAAAAAAAAAAAAAAAAAGGTCCAATAAAATACTCAAATGAATTAAAACATAAAATTTTATTGGTATAATACCTATTATATTTCAATAGAAATAAACTTTATACAGAAACAAACATAAAAATAATCAATTTACTGTTGTGAAAAATTTATACATAGATACACAAAGATAAATCCAAGCAACAATTGTAATTAAATAGAAACGCTAGACGGAATCAAATAACTATAATCTTCCATTAGCTCACTAAAAATCCAAACAATTTATTATCTTAAAAGAACAAAGTTAATTCTTAAAGTTGTAGTTTTTCTCAAATAAAAAACATACACATGGAAGATTAAGAATAAGAATTACTTCAGGTTGATTTTTTAGGTTGTTATATCTGAAGAGTTGAGAGAAAGACGTGGGAAGAGAGAGAGAGAGAGAGAGAGAGAGAGAAAGTTATATCGGTGAGAGAGAGAAAAAAAAATCCAAAATAATTGGGAGGTCTTTATTTTGTAGGCCTTATTATTTTGTAGATAATCTATTATTAATCAAATTATTTTTCAATGGCTTATTGTTTAGGAAAAAATAATTCTTATTTTATAATTTAACTATCATTACATGCACAAAGTATATGTAGAAAAAAAATTCGTCTTCTTTAACCTTTTCTAAATTTGAATTAACAATATTAAAGTGACTAAAAGTATTAATACATAATAAGATTTGTATTATTTGTTTCCTTATTTGATTTGGACATTAATAATACTTAATATTGTGCATTAAATGTTTGAATTTAATGAAATCAGACAATTTTGTTGTTGTTTATAGTTGACCATATGGAATGATTTCTCTCCTAGATGATGGAGTTACTCATTGTGCACATGATAATGATGTGTTTCATAATCATTGTGGCATGCCTATGAGCATTGAAAGAGCACACACATATTCACCATGTATTCTATGTCATGGTGAAAAGGTATGTCAACAGGTTTAGATCGGCTTTCTCACACGAGCAATCGCCTCTAATGTTGTGGTAGAAAGGTAGAGATGAGACAATGTGTCATTTGACGCTTTGATAGCGAGCAAGTTAAGATAAGGTTGCCTTAGTTGGTGCTAAGGTGAAACACATTTATAGATATGTCGACTTAATTGGTGCTAAGATAAGGTCAATGATGAGTATTTTTGTTAGGATCGGGCATGGATATCCCACAATCCATGTAGCCTGTGATTAGCCAGATGCGCGATCTTAATTTGGCGCTTAAGGTGGCGAGCAAATGGTAGATTGGGGTTAGGTGCTTTGGTAGCAACTAGACTAAGATCTGTATAGTGTATTGAGTTTAGACATACACTCTTTTTGAAAAGAGAACTCCATCGTAGCATGTATTTCATACTACATGTGCTTATGCGACTGATGGTTCAGATGAGTGAATCGATCCTTTCGTCCTCATCATGTTAAGTCCCATATGTAATTGTTAATTACTTTATTAATGCCCTATGTGACCTTTTAACTATGTCAGAATGTTGAGGTTTTAGTGTCTGCTACTTTGGCATGTTGCCTATAACCATGAATGAATCTATCTAAAGGGGCATTGCTAGGAAAGCGACTAGACCAAAATTGATTGACATGAGGGCGAAGGGAAGACTATTTGATAACACATCTGTTTATGTTTGTATCTACTGCTTGCAAGTTAAGTTGCTTTTTGAATGTTGCAACATAGCTGCTGGTACATCATGTGTTGTGGAGGTTATGCATTGCTCTGAGATATCAAACTCGAGATGGATTAGA
This sequence comes from Corylus avellana, assembly GCF_965113065.1. Taxonomy (NCBI): domain Eukaryota; kingdom Viridiplantae; phylum Streptophyta; class Magnoliopsida; order Fagales; family Betulaceae; genus Corylus; species Corylus avellana. Next base: position 7,900,516 of record NC_142500.1, on the reverse strand, counting down.
AATACTTAATCTGATGTGGCCAAATGAGTCGGGGTATTATGAGACACTTATAGGGATGTGCTATGCTGGTCCTTACAAGATTTGGTATAGTGCTCCCAAACATTTTTTTTTTTTTTTTAAATGTAGGTGTGCTCGGTGGTTGCACAGTCTATTTGCTAGTATGAACATGATTGAAATCAGTTAGAGAGATGCATGACAGGATCGTATCCATTGTGTGCGGGTGGGAGATGTAGAAAGAATTTGGGCGCACATCAATTTGCAAGCCCAACCGTTGCATTTGGTAACGTTTGGCATGTAACTGTCAATAGTTACATGCTGGAAAAGTGTGTGCATATAAACACACAACACCAATGCTGCAAAAGGATGGAGAAAAATATAGAAAATGTTTGTGTGGGAAAACCATTTTCGCAACGTCTGTGTCTGCAACCTATATCTCTCACTTCTTGTTTTCTGGACAATGTGAGGCTCTTACACTGTGGAAGACGTGTGTTTTGCTCTTGTAGTAAGAACACCACGAGTAAGAAATGGTTTGAACGTGAAAGAGCAAAAGAATGGAGACCAACATAAAACAACCAGTAAAAAGATCTTTAGAAGTATGTTTCTAAGTTTTTCTAACAATTTATTTATTTATTTTTTAAGGCAATGTCCAGTAGACGATGACTGTTGTGCAAAAATCTACCTAAATTAATATGTAAATAATTGTACGTTTTACCTGCAAGTGCACAAGGTCAACATGGTAGCATAAGGTGCAAGTACAGGATCATTCCCATGAGGATTGCTGAATTTATGTTTAAAAATAGATTCCTTAAGCAAAAGCAAAATAAAATTGATTGTTGATGTGATGATAACAAAGGGTAGGGCTTCGATATCCACCACTAATTATATTAAACTAGTATATCAATATGTCAATGCTTTGATCAAGTTATGCATATTTAATGTTTGCCAACCTAAGGGCATGGGTGTATACTCCTTAAGCTATTGATTTCCCTAAGCAACGAGTTAGGCATGGGTGTATACTCTAACTCTTTTATTTTCTAAAGGATTTAGCATGGTATATACTAAGTTGTTTTTTAGAAAATCATATGTTCTATGGAAATCGACAAACACACATGGCCTAGGGCATAGGTGTATACTCCCGGTTCCCCATGTTGATTAACCCAAGAATCGCGGTGTGGATTCTTTTGTTAGTTAAATTAAACCCAGGACTCGGTCATCCAAATTGATTTAACTAACAAGTCCATACCACATGCACATGTTGACCAGGCATAGACATATGAGGAATTCATGCAAGCAGATATTAATCAAGTTAAATAGCACAACATGATCATCATAAGGTGCCAATATTGAAATATTAATTTAAGATAACTAGGGCTTCAATTTAGCCCTACTAAGTAAATTAGCTACACATAGAGTTGATGTTAAACATCTTCATAAAATAAAAGAAAAGAAAGGAAAGAATAAACCCGAGACTTGACTTGAGAGCTCCTATTCTTTTCCCTTCTCCAAGCCTGCTTATTCTAAAGGCTTAGGAGTCTATTTATAGGCTTTAGAAGTCCTTGGAAAAGTAGTAAACCCTAGGGATTTCGAAGGGTTTCAATCCTATTACAATTTGGAGTTTGAAAAACCCTAATATGGAAATAGGGACATTATAGCCGCCACTTGGAATGCCTCCTGCGCACGGGTGCGCTCGATCGCAGCCTGTGTGCGCTTGATCGTAGGTCTGCGATCGATCCTTCTTGGCCTGGGCTCGATAGGTCTGCGATCGATCCTTTCTAGCCTGCGCTCGATCGCTTCTGGCCTGGCTCGTGCAGCATCTTCTTTGGTATTGTGCTCGATCGCAGGTACCCTGCGATTGATTGCAGTACTAGGGAGCTCCAATTTTTCCATCTTTTCTTTTTGAGCCTAAATCACTCAGTTTTACTTCACTTTCTTCCAAAAGCTTGTAAAAACATCAAAAACACAAAAAGGAATTAAAATGGCCTAATTAACTACAACCAAGGGATTAAAACATGTAAGATAAGGGTTAAAAATATGAATATTTTAGCGCTTATCACACCCCCAAACTTACATATTGCTAGTCCCTTAGCAATACAAAATTAAAAACTAAATGGAAACTGAAAACAAAAAGATAAATCCATCTTTCGTGGGATGTACAATTGCATTTAGCGTATGCAACAAGCCTTTTAAACCTCTAGGAATTCCCTAGTGGACGAGTGAAGTCTCGTGAGGGTTTTCCAGAAATGTTACCCACAAACATCATGCAAGAGTTTATGCTATCCGAAAATTAAAGCATCACTCAGAACCATGATTCTTATTCATTAGCAAGCTTAAAAAGATAAACTCCATCTTGACAATGAATTGGAATTTTAAAATTTAATTACTTACAAAAGACATGCTAAGACATCACAACTTTGAAAATAGGGTAAAGTGAACCAGCACATAAATATGAAGCTTCCAATTGTTTCTAATGTGCAATGTCTCAATATCTCAAAGTTTACTAAAATCCCTATTAGAATGAACAACAATGACATATTTTTCTCTCTCTTCTTCTTTTTTCTTTTTTCTTTTTTATTTTTCCCCCCGTCAGGTTGTGCAGTGCTTGATTCCCTTAAGATTTCTAATTGACCCATGTAACGAGTGTTAAGTCAATGACTCTCAAACTAGATGGTTTTAGGGCATTAGGTGTAGAGACACCCATAGGACTTACTAACTTGAGTCAAAAAGGCTACGAAACCAAACTAACCATGACATTAACCAAATCAAAATTCTTCACCTTTTGATGTGAACATTCAATGCTTTAAGGCAAGAAGTCTAGTTACTCAGTGAAAAGTTTATCAATGATCATATTTTTTTTGTTTTTTTTGTTTTTTTCATATGTATATATATGCCAAGGTATCCATCTAATAAATCATCCAGTTTCACTTAAGACATAGAAACACACACATTAAACTTTCATGTCATACCCCACAAATTATGTGCTAATGTGCTTGTGTAAGATTAGATCAAACATGTGAATTCTCAACTGTCCTAAGCAAATAACCAAACTAAAAAACTCAATTATCAGATCATGTGTTCAAAGTTTTAAGCTCATCAATGAAATCAAATCACAATTTTTAAGATCAACCAAAATTTTAAGACAAACATGAACATGCATATATATATATATATATATATATATATATATATATATATATATATATATATATATTTCTTTTTGATTTTTTTTTTTCAAATAAAATAAAACTGGGACAAAGAACTGGGACAAAGTGTGTGTAAAGTGTCTTCCATACCCCCAAACTTAAATGACACATTGTCCCCAATGTGTCTAAATAAAGGAAAGAGTGTACCCGGGATATGGTGGATATAGCCTTGGAAAGCATGGCTCGTAGCACACCCCCAAACTTGAATTGAAGTACACTTGTCCCTGCAAAATAATAAAACACATAAACAAGTAAAAAGGAACAAAACTAAAACGAATTAATTTTTTTTTTTTTTTTTTTTTAACAAAAGAAAAGTAAAGGTCAAAACATCAGAGATAATCAAGACATGTTTGAAGGAAAGAAAGTAAGATGAAAAGACAAGATAGAAATGTTACCGTCCTCTTAGTGGCATCAGTACCACTATTGTGAGTAGATGCGCTTGAGGTTCTTGCCTACTCAACGCATCTACTGGTGACTATAGGACTCCTAGTGTGAAGAGCTGCACTTGAGCTCTTCAGAATTAGGCTCAAGTGCTCTTGTAGGAGTGAGACCTCTTTGAACTGTGACTGCCTTCAGCTGCTGGTGATTGCTTGGGTTAGGTACTATTTGAGCTGGGAATTCCCTCTACTTCCTCTCACTCAGCTCCTTTGCCATCTGACCCATTTGCACTTCCAGCTTTTGTATGGCTTGCTCAATCTTTGTATTGACATGTTTTTGATCAGCCATGAATTGTTGTTGGGAAGTCACCAGGTTATGTATCATATTCTCCAGTTGGTTCATCTTTGGCTCTTGAGCTGGTTGACTTTCTTGTTGGGGCCCTTTCTGCTGTCCTTGATTATTACTCCAAGAGAAATTGGGATGGTTATGCCATCCTGGATTGTAAGTATTGGAGTATGGGTTGTTCTTGTGGGGATAATTGTTTTGTCCCACAAAGTTCACCTCTTCTTGTTCTGCAAAAGGACACTTCTCAATGGTGTAATCTACATGGGAACAAATAGCACATACCTGGAATTGTGTGTCCTGTTGCAGAGGTGAAGTTTTCTGAACAGTCATGGCCTTGACAAGCATATCCAATTTCTTCTCTACTGCAGCCAACTAATTAGTTGATCCTCCACTGAGATTCACCTCATACATGCCCTTGCTCTTGACTTCTCTCCTTCCTCTTGAACAGAATTGTTGTGAGTGCTCACTTAATGTCTCAAAAATTTCCACAGCTTCCTCACTACTCCTTTCCGTAAGTGTTCCTCCGCAAGCTAAATCAACCATCCCTTTGTGAGTATTATCTAATCCTTCATAGAAAATTTGTACCTGCTCATCTTGAGGGATGTTGTGATGTGGACATTTTAGAAGTAAGGAATTGAAGTGATCCCATGCTTCAAAGAACAAATCTCCGACTCGTTGTTGGAACATTTGGAGTTCCCTTTTAAGTTGCTTTGTCTTTTGAGCAGGAAAAAACCTCTTTAGAAATTTGGTGGTCAATTCTTCCCAAGTATGAATGGACTCTGCAGGCAAGGAATTGTACCATAGTTTAACATTATCTTTCAAGGAAAAAGAAAAGAGAACTAACTTAAGTCTCTCTTGAGTTAGGCCTTGAACATTCTGCAACTTGCATAAGTCAAAGAATTCCTTAAGATGCAAGTTGGGATCCTCAATAGCTGTGCCTCTGAAGTGAGTCAATGCATTGAGGATTTGGGGAGAGATATAATAACTATCATCCACCTCTGGTTGATATGCTATGCATGAGGGTTGATGGAGGTTTGTTGGCACGTATGCTTGCTTCATTGGTCTCCTCACTCGTGGTGGATTTGCTTCTAGGGGTCTTGGCCCGATTGGATTTTCTTGCAAGTCTTCCATTTCAACTTCTTCTTCTCCTTCTTTGTCTCTAGGTCGTTGTCGAATTGTCCACTCAATTTCAGGATCGAGGGGAAAAACGGTTGCGGCTTGAGATCGACAACCTTGCATGAACTTGGCAGCTTCAGCACTGCCTGGTTCGGATGCTCTCTTGAACTATGCTCGATCGCAAGTTGGTGCGTTTGATCACAGTGTGCTCGATCGCACTTGGCTGACGATTGATTGCAATCATAGAATGCCAATCCGCAACCTGCAACAGAAAATAGAAAAGTGAAGGGAAACAAGAAATTCTTATTGATTTTTTGCTAATACTAAATTAAAAATTGAAAATAACAAAACTAAAGGAAGATAAATTTAAACAAAATTCGCCGCAATCCCCGGCAATGGCGCCAAAAACTTGTTGTGCAAAAATTTACCTAAATTAATAAGTAAATAATTGTACGTTTTACCTGGAAGTGCACAAGGTCAACATGGTAGTATAAGGTGTAAGTACAGGATCATTCCCACGAGGATTGCTGAATTTATGTTTAAAAATAGATTCCTTAAGCAAAAGCAAAATAAAATTGATTGTTGATGTGATGATAACAAAGGGTAGGGCTTCGATATCCACCACTAATTATATTAAACTAGTATATCAATATGCCAATGCTTTGATCAAGTTATGCATATTTAATGTTTGCCAACCTAAGAGCATGGGTGTATACTCCTTAAGCTATTGATTTCCCTAAGCAACGAGTTAGGCATGGGTGTATACTCTAACTCTTTTCTTTTCTAAAGGATTTAACATGGTATATACTAAGTTGTTCTTTAGAAAAGCATATGTTCTATGGAAATCGACAAACACACAGGGCCTAGGGCATGGGTGTATACTCCCGGTTCCCCATGTTGATTAACCCAAGAATCGCGGTGTGGATTCTTTTGTTACTTAAGTTAAACCTATGACTCAATCATCCAAATTGATTTAACTAACAAGTCCATACCACATGCACATGTTGATCAGGCATACACATATGAGGAATTTAGGCAAGCAGGTATTAATCAAGTTAAATAGCACAACATGATCATCACAAGGCGCCAATATTGAAATATTAATTTAACATAACTAGGGCTTCAATCTAGCCCTACTAAGTAAATTAGCTACATATAGAGTTGATGTTAAACATCTTCATAAAATAAAAGAAAAGAAAGGAAAGAATGAACCCGAGACTTGACTTGAGAGCTCCTATTCTTCTCCTTCTCCAAGCCTGCTTATTCTAAAGGCTTAGGAGTCTATTTATAGGCTTTAGAAGTCCTTGGAAAAGTAGTAAACCCTAAGGATTTCGAAGGGTTTCAATCCTATTACAATTTGGAGTTTGAAAAACCCTAATATGGAAATAGGGACATTATAGCCGCCACTTGGAATGCCTCCTGCGCACGGGTGCGCTTGATCGCAGGTCTGCGATCGATCCTTCCTGGCCTGCGCTCGATCGCTCCTGTCCTGGCTCGTGCAGCATCTTTTCTGGTATTGTGCTCGATCGCAGGTACCTTGCGATTGATCGCTGTACTAAGGAGCTCCAATTTTTCCATCTTCTCTTTTTGAGCCTAAATCACCTAGTTTTACTTCACTTTCTTCCAGAAGCCTAGAAAAACATAAAAAAACACAAAAATGAATTAAAATTGCCTAATTAACTACAACCAAGGGATTAAAACATATAAGATAAGGGTTGAAAATATGAATATTTTAGCGCTTATCAATGACTAGAGTCCTAGACCAAGAATACCAAATGAGCCAGATGCAAAATAACAACCGGCCGACAATCGATTACAAAACGGAAGGAAGAGGGGACGTTAAGGGTATGATGGGCCTTTCACCAAAAAATAAAAGGGAAGTGCTAGCTAGAGAGCCAAACAAATGAATCCAGAAAAAATAAAATTTTTTGGCTCCCTAACACTTCTCAAAATAAAATAAACACGAGAAAGAAAAACAATATATATATATATATATATATATATATATATATATTAGATTCCACATGACCCAATAAGGATGAACCATGAACAAAATAAGAATCAAATAAAATAAATGCAGTTCGGTCTATGAAATTAAAGAGATTTAAAGCATGTTTGAGATTGTATTTGTAAATAAAACTTTTAAAATCAAAACAAGCTTTTTAGTAAAAATTTTACTTTTAAACTTTTGTCGAAAGTGCGTTTTGACAATTTTAAGGTAAAAAGTCAAATAAGTATTTTTGAAATATTTTACCAAACATGCCAACTTTTTGTTTAAGCTCCCTAACCCAATCTCAAACAGGTTTTTAGTAATAATCAGTAATATTAGTGAAAACTTAAATTATTTTTATCATCTTATGTATATATTGTTCGTATGGAAAATGTACGAAACGCTGTTTGGCTCTTCGATCGATCTTTGGACTTGGAGTGTATGTAGACAACGACTAAACTGCACTAGTTTCTTTCCTCTAGAAGCCCTACACCTTCGCTCTTTCTTTTCTATGAAGAAATTTTGTATGAACAAATAAAATGAAGACAACCTTTTTTTTTTTTTTTTTTTTTTTTTTAACCAGCACGTAGCTAAAGAATTATATTATGGCCTTAAAACTTGAACCTTTCCCGTGTTGTGCCTGTAAACCAGGCCTAATTAAGGCAAAATATTAGGGCAATAGTTCGGACCAACCTCTAACGTGAAATAGGCACAAGAAAAGAGCAATTAATGGTTTGGACCATGCAATTACCTACATTTTAGGCAAAATAGGCACAAGAAAAGAGCAATGATTTAGACCATAAAATTACCTACAAATGAAAGTCAACCCCTTAGGCGAAATAGGCACAAGAAAGAGCCATAAAGCAATAGTTCGGTTACAAATGAAAATCAACCCCATAGGTGAAAAATAGGCACAATAAAAGAGCAATAGTTGGGATCAACCTACAAATGAAAACTACCCCTTAAACGAAATAGGCACAAGAAAAGAGCATTGGTTTCGGACCATGCAATTACCTACAAATGAAAACAAGGACCAGGCTTCCATGCGGTTCAAAAAAGAACCGCATATCTGCGGTAAAAACTTCAATGGTCCAGATTTAACAGCAATTTATTGAAACGTGAAACACAAAGACAACTGTTAGAAGGAAACACACGCTGTTTCATGGGAAGGAAAAAACACCTCCATCTCAATATTCCGTTCTTGATTGCATAACTATGAAGTTGCCTTCCATGGATCAAACTTCTAATAGCACAACACCCCTGCAACACGTAATCACTACATTGGGTTCAAACTCTACCCTCACTTCCTGGCGCAAATAATACTTCCAAGAAACCAAATCTTTGTGCGACATCTTATCAAACAGGTTACGGGCATAAGTTATAAACAACATTTCACAGAAACTTCAATCATCGTATAGCAAAAATGTACATCAAATCCAAAACCCATTCTTATTGAGACAGAACACTCGATCTCCCCAATTATTACATTCCTGATCCCTCTGAAGCATTGAAACAACTTGATTTACCATTGGAAAAGTAAAACTATCATGGGAAACACTCAATCCTCTCAAGATTGAACGACGCCTTGAAGATCGTTAAACTGTGTTAACATAGCTCATGAGCTTTCAAGCAACGGAGATGGGTCCTAACTCTTTTGATACTATGAGAGACGTATGGAGTTTAAGAAGTATGATGCTCCTTGCTGAATCCAATAGCCACGAAGAAAGAAGAAGAAGAAGATACGGGGAGGTGTTTTCCTCGTCGCTGAATCCAAAAACCATGAAGAAAGAAGAAGGAAGATACGGGGAGGTATTTTCCCCTTCCCCTTTAATGTTTCCTGGAATATTTTAATTCCCATTTATTCCTTAAAATGGGGGTGTTTAACGGCGTATGTTTCTTTCTAACGTTGTCTTTGGGTTTCACGTTTCAATAAATTGCTGTTAAATCTGGACCATTGAAGTTTTTACCGCAGATATGCGGTTCTTTTTTGAACCGCATGGAAGCCTGGTCCTGAAAACAAACCCTTTAGGCCAAATAGACACAAGAAAAGAGCAATACAGCAATACCTCGAACCAAGTTACAAATGAAAATCAACCCCTTAGGTGAAATAGGCACAAGGAAAAAAGAAAAAAGAAAAATAGTTAGGACCAACCTACACGTGAAAACTACTCATAGTTAACAAATCAAATAAAACTAGTTAGAAATTGATATATCAAGTCTAACATTCCAATTATCGATTAGGATTCCAAAACAACTCATCATTATTATTATTATTATTATTATTATTATTATTTAAGAGATCACTAACACTGGGAAAAAGAAACCTGTTTATGGAGTACGGATGTGCTTTATACAACATATCATTCAATGAATCTCAAGGAGTCGAAAAGTAATAAAAATAGGTAAGAAAAAAGATAATAAGACAAATAAAATCATATACACACAAAGCTTACGGAGAACTCGAAAATTAAGAACTTGAATTAGATAAAAATTTAAGATTATTTTAGTCTTTTTTCTAGTTTTAAGGAAGATATTGACAATTTTTTAGTAATTTGAAACAATACTTGGACTTTTCCCCAAAAAAACGACATGTACTTTTCTATATTTTTCAGGCAGCCATTTCAACTGCATATCAAGAAGCACAAGGTCGATATGAGATCGACCACTCAAACTTTAAATATTTCTACAGCGTGATCGAGGGTTGTCCTTTGGGCTGCTAAGAAATTTGTTTATGATGACGGCGGCAATAAAAAGTTGGTTGGAATTTGGAAGCTTACGTTTGCCTAGGCACTACGTCGTCGTCGTATGGCTTAAAAATTTTCACTTTAAATCTAAACCATTGTTATTTCATTTTCTTTTACGGTATAGAACCCGGATCGTTTTTCTAGAAGGAAACGCAAATGTAAACTTACAAATTAAATGCCAGTGGATGGACACCAAAATCACTAGCGGAACATCAAGAGAACAAGAATGCATAGGGACCTCTTATTGAATTATGAAATTAAATAGAACGAAGCTGCATTAACACAAAATATATAGGGAAACGTCTATATACCTCCCTCAACTTACTACTCAATTGATAATGTCTTCTCTAAATTACTAAAAAAATTGACAATGTTCCCCATAAGGCTAACAAAAAGACAAAAATGACCCTAAAAAAACAAATTTTTAAAAAATAAAATTTATACTCCCATTTTTAATTTTTCTTTTAAAAATTTTAGTTTTTGTTTTTGCTTTTTTTTTTTTTTTAAGGTATTTTGGTCATTAGGGGGGATATTGACAATTTTTTATAGGGACATTGTTATAATTGAAAGTTTAGGGGGACATTGTTAATTTTTTTTTTTTTTTTTTTTTTTTTTTTTTTTTTTGACATGTTCACACAAGGGAAGGGGGAGGGGGATTCGAACTAGTGACCTTTGCTTCATGAAGCATGATTCATAGCCAATTGAGCTACCCATTGGGAACATGAGGCATTGTTAATTGAGTGGTAGTTTGAAAGGAGTATGTAGACTTTCCTCTATATTTAATTCAGCCAGAATATCCAACCCCTCTGTTTGTTTGTTTTTTTTTTTTTGTTTTTTTTTTAAAAAAATATATTATTATTAACTTTTACTAATTATATTTAATTTTTATTATGAGTGACGCGTGTCACAATATGCCTTGGGGGTGGCCGAACCACCTCTATAGGCCTTGGGGGTGGTTGGCCACCCCCAAACTGGCCATGGAGATGGCTCCAGCTACCCCTTTTTTTTTTAGTCTTTACGTTATTAGTATTTTTTTATTTATCCCCCACCCCCCCCCCCCCCCCTCCCTCTCCTTTCTCCTCCCTTCTTCCTTCCTCCCCCTCCCCTTCTTGCCTCTTTGGAGGTCTTTCTATCCGCCTCTTTTTAGGCCCTACTTTGCGTCATCGGAAGCGTTATTCGCCTCTTTTGAGGCCCTATCCCACAAATCAAATCTCTCACCACAGTCAACACCGGTTTTCCACCATCTTTATTGTGTCTCTCGTCGAATCTGTCAAGTTTCGCAGCTTGAGATCTTTCAAAGATAGATCTATTTTCCTATGCCAGACACAACATGACACACGCCTCCCCACCAGCCACCACATGCCTTGCCGTCTGCCGATGTTTTCTATTCTGTGGGTTTTGTTTCTGTTTTATTTTCTCATGTATTTTTTTTTTCTCTTTCTTTGTGTTTCATTTTTTTGGTTTGTTTGACTTCTCTCTAGATTTGATTTCATTAGCGATCTATGCGGTGAAGGTTTAGTTATTTTCTACGGTTTTGTTTATACGAATCCTTAAGAGTAACGGTATTGGGTTTTTTATCTGTCTTTTGTTTTCTTCTAGTTCTTTTCTAGGAGTAAATCATTGATCAATGCGGAAGAGTTTTTAGGCATATAGAAGAATTGTCACTATGGTAGAGATAGTAAAGGGGATTGCATTTGGAAATGCACTTGAAGCGGAGATGAAAACGCCTAAAAATCAATGACCGGGCATCAATTAGAGACGTGATTCGCCGAAATTTGTTGCAGATCTAGAACTGATGGGGACAGATATTCAAAGATATTTTTTTCTTGTAATAGTTCGAGAGGCTATTGTGTGTCTCAGATAGTGTTTACATTGTGGAGGTTCCAAATTGTATCTTTGGCACTATACTGAGGGAGCATTTTTCCCTATTTGATTGTTATATCAATGAAGAGATATTGTTCAAAAAAGTTATTAATTCTTTTATATTTTTTAAATTTTTAATATTACTCATTGCCACATGCCAGTTTATTATTTGGTTGACGTGGACTTTTGTCAATTTTTTTAACAGAAGTTGGACGGGAGTACTAACTTTATTTTAATCAATAAGCAAAATACTATATGTGATATAAAATAAAACCTAGGTAGGAAAATATAAAGTAGTTAAACCACATGAGTTAAAGGGTGTTTAACCCTAAGTTAAATCACATTTTTTGAATAACTAGAGTAAGTCTAAGAAATTATAACATAGATAAATCTCCAAATGTCGAATTAAAAAACGAGTCATCAAAATAAATTACGAGATAACAAACCAAATCTTACTGTCTCAAAATATTATCAAAGCCTACCCTTAACAAGATAAAGTATGTAAATAATCTTAATCATGCCTTGGCAAGTAGCTTCGTCAGCATCCCACATGTACTTGATCCACATTGGGTCTAATTCCTAAAAAATGATTAGATCAAGTCCTTCAAAATAATCGAATGCTTTTCGGGATCAATCTTCAGCTACCTATAATCAATACATGTTCATAAGTGTAAGTCCACGACTTAGTGAGTATCAATGTAAATGAAGTACACGTTATTACTTGGTGAACTCAGTTATTTATAGATTACATGCAACAATATGAGGTTACAATTTTTTTTTTTTTTTTTTTTTGAGAAAATGAGATCACAATTTTTCATAATATTGTCATGAGTGCAAAATTGATATAATACATGTTGTAATAAGAGAATCATGTCATAGTTCAACTCTATATGGTTTATTCAAGCCCTTAACCCCTTCTTGGTAGGGTTGGCGTTGTTCCGAAGAACCTGTAATTTAATACCAGTGCCCCAAATACCATACGCATATCATCTACTCACGAGCAGCTCGACTGAGTACGACCTTGGTGGCCCATGCTACTAATGACGCCTGCATATAGTAACCACCACTCAAACATGGTTGCTCCGATTACAAAACAACTATTGGATCCAAGGCCAAACAAAAACAATAAACATATTTTGACCATAGGGCTAACTATTATAATTTTAGTAGGGTATAATGTTTTGCAAGTGCGAGGTCGAATCCACAGGGAATTGTGTTTTTGAAAAAGCAATTTATATCTAAACTAATTAAATCCCAACCTAGTTCTAAAAGGTTTTTGAATTTTGAGTTTTGAAAATTAAAAGATGAAACGTAAACTAATTCAAATAAACTAAGAGATAAAATACTAAGATTTGGGAATTCACACTCACCAAATCATAACAACATACTTCCATGTTTATCAATATTAATATGAAATTCTCACAATTAAAATCTTAGATATGTTTTACTATGCTTTAAATAATTAATCAAAACCATTCATGTATCCATTCATTGAACAAATCACAAGAGGAATTCAATATCAATTAAATCATCAAATGTATCAGTAAATCACAAAAGATATCCAAGAATTATTTCAAATCATCAAGTGTATCCTTAAAGCACAAAAGATATCCAAGAATCATTCAATCCAATTGAAAAGAAGTAAAACATTTGAAATATAAAACTCAATAAAATCGGATAAATAAAGACTTACATAAAAGTGATGTCGTTCTTCATCGGTGAGGCTTCATCCCCAACCTTCGTTGGGAATTTAGCGTTACATAAAAATAAAATCTAAACTAAAGAGAAAAACTGTAGAATTTTGCTCTCTTGACTTGTGTGTCTTTTCTTGAATGCAAAGAGGTCTATTTATAGGCTTAGGGAAGTCCTAGAAGCCCTATTAAGCATAGATAATTTGGAGCTCGGTCTCCCAGTCAAAATAGAAGTCTGAAATTGGAATAGGATTCGTCCAAATTTGTGTTCTTTTATTGCGGGGCGATTTTGGCATAGTAACTGTTCGAATTAAGAAAATTCTATTTCACAATGAACTGTATTATTTTGACTTAGCTTTCCAATGCTTCTTGAATCATTTCAATCCGATACTTTAGCAAAAAGTTATGATAAAAATACTGATATATGTGTAGAATTTGAAGTTGAATCAAATCCAAAATTTTATCAAATCTGAAATTTAATCCAATTTAACCTTTTCTTGGATTTGGTTAAACTTAACCACATCATCTAGGTCTTCTCAAAGTGTACTTTCTTCCAAACTTTGCATTTTTTTCCTTTAAAGATAGAGTTTTTCTTTAACAACCTACAAAACACTAAAAACACAAAACTAACACATTAAATAACGACACAGGTAAATGATTATCTAATGTAAATAAAGGAGGTCCAAATATGCAATATTTGACACTTATCATATATATCTTACAAATCCCTGAGTCAACGCGCCAAAACAGAAAACTCTGTGAACTTTTTTTTTTTTTTTCGAATTTTTACTTTCTGGTCAATCCAAGAGGCAAATTAACCCTAACGTTACATTTTTCCCCAAATGTTTAATGCCCGTTAGTCCCAACTAAACGCACCGTTTTGCCACGTTAGCATGTTAATTTTTTATTAATTTAATGTAAAAAATAAATGAAAAAAAGAAAAAGAAAAACCCCATAAGTGTTAGGGGTGACTTTCCGGCCACCCTTAACCCCATTGGGGCCGGCCGCAAGCCATAGGGGTGGCTTTTTTTTTTTTTTAGATTTAATTTTTAAATTAAATAATAAAAAGTTATTATGCTGACGTGGCAAAATGGTGCGTCCAGTTTGGGAATGATAGGTGTTAACCATATGGGGGAAAATCTAACTGTAGAGGTTAATTTGCCTTTTCGATTCATATAGGGAGTAAAAATTGAAAGAAAAAAAAAAATTGAGAGTTTTCTGCTTTGGCGCGTTGACTTAGTTATTTATAAGATATATACCCATTTTAGTATGCACATTGCCGTTATCCCGTATGTACTGATGTACCATGTCATATGATGCAATTTCATTCTTTCCGTGTTTTACATGGATGCTTTTACAAATCTCATAATTTCCATTAACTTGTTTAATTAGCATAAATTTTCACAATAATTGAAAATGTATTTCATGAGAGTTGTAAACATGCACGTTTGATATATAAAATAATCAATGCTATGTAGAAAGATAGTAATAACAAGCATCCATGTAAGTTTTTACTCCCTTTGGTCGTATGGGGCTTCCTGAAAATCCTCTTGAGGCTCCACAAACTCGAAATCTTAGAGAAAACCTATCATCAATTAATCCCAAGCTAAAACAATCCCTAAATCCTAATACGCTCAAAATAGACTATCTGCTTGACCTTCAAATGTTCGGACTAGGGGTATCGAGCATTCAGCCACGATATCAAACGTTCAATCAGGGAAGGTCAAACGTTTGGTGCTGGGCAAAAGACCCATTTCGAATCTACAACCAACAAAAAACCACTTCTAGCTAAGTCCTTAAGTCTTAACAAGATCACTAACAGAGTCCTAAGCCAAAATAACATTTATATGCAGAAAGGACTACTTCTAACATTATTAACATACTAAACTGTTAGGACGTATTTGGCCTTATCCAATGAGCAAAACCTGTGTTTGTAATTTCCATTCCTTTCCCATATGTCAAGGTAGAGATTGGAGGTGTTTTAAGTTTTGTCATTAAATGGTCAAAGGGGAAGATTGTTAGGTTTAGTTTGGCCTCATTGAATGATCAAAATATTTGTTTGTATTTTCCCATTTTTTCCCAAGTGTCGAGGTGAAGATTGGATGTTTGTTAAGAGTTCTTTGCCTTCCCCGTTGAATGGGGCATCAGAACGAGCTCGTGATAGCACTAAAGGACTGCTCTCTGGTTTCCCGTCAGGAACCCCGGCCAAACGGGATGTGTAATGGGAAGTTTCTGTTTTCTCTTCAGAAGTCATGTCAGAACAGGACACATTACGGGAGGCTATTGGTTCCTCGTCAGGAACCTCGTTAGAATGGGACAAGTGACGAGAGCATTTCTAGTCAGGAAGTTCATCAAAACGGGACAAGTGACGAGAGCATTTCTTGTCAGGAAGCTTGTTAGAATGGGACAAGTGACGAGAGCATTTCTCATCAAGAAGCTCGTCAGAACGGGACAAGTGACTACAGCAAAATTGAAGCCTCTTTTTTCTCTCGTCAGGAACCCCATTAGGACGGGACATGTAATGGGACCAAAGTTCGACTCCCTGGTTTCCCATCAGCTGATGCGTTATGACGAGCTCATGATGGGTATCTAGATATACTTTTTAACTCTTTGCGTCCTAACGAGGATTAACACCCATTATGACGGGAATGGCTCAAAATATTAGATTTTGGCCTTCCCGTCCTAACAGAAGAAAATCCCCGTTAAGATGGAAAGAAGTAAAGATGTAGATCTATAAATACCTATCTTAACTTGTAGCAAACTGGGGAACCGCCCCTCTAAGTATAATTAGAGTTAATGAATAAAAAGTGAAATAAATCTAAGAAATCTGATAATCATAAAAGAAGCATATATTATCCTCGAAACATAGACACGGAGCAACTAATAGAAAAAATAACCTCATCAAACCTGGTATCAACACAAAGTTTCTGTCTTAAACAAATCCATAGTGGCAACCTCGTCACTCTCCTCTTCCTAAAAGAGGTTTCCTACTAGATGCAATAATCGCGTAAGTCTAAAACTTAGTAAGTAAATCTCACAGTTGAGTACAACATGAACCAATTACTATTGAGTAAAAATAAACATTCAGTTTGATAAGGATGTGAAAGAAGTGTTATCTTTGTTAATACACCATGAAAATATCGTTTGGTAGAAAGAAATGGGTGTACTTCGAGCGGCAACCACCTTAGTGTTTTAATGCAAAAAAACTAATGCTTTAATACGTCAAAACTATCATATATATTCTACCAAAGATATTAACCCTTCTCAGCACGGTTTGTAACACCTCTAAAACTGGCCTTGACCAATCTGGCAAGGTTACTGGCAATTACCCCAGTTGAACCAATTGATGGCTAAATGGGAAACCGCCCATCTGAGGATTATAATAGTTAATGCATAGGAAGGTGAAATAAATCTAAGAAGTCTATTAATCATTACAGGGACAAGTATAATCCTCAAATTAAAGACACAGAGGAACTAACAATAATATAACCTAATAACAACATGAAGATCTTTCTTAAGCAAGGTCTATAGTGACAACCGTACCACTCTTGGGTTCTAGAAACAGGCTCCCTACGAGGTTCCATCTAACGAAAAGGGTTGCTAAAAACCTTCGTACAACATATTTGGGCTAAGGGGCATGTGTCTTGCTTTCTAGGTGAGCACTCGCTCCCTAGGGCAAGCGTTTGGCCAAAGAGTTAAGGCTCGGTCCAAAACTCGCAAAATGTGTTTTAGGCTTCTATCTAAAGCTATGGGTTGGTACATCTCTTTCTAAGCCCTAAATAGACACATCCAAGTGCAAAACATACTATCTTGCAACTTCGAAGGAATCAAGGGTGGGATGAAAGGTTTTCGAAATCATTCTTGATTTTGTAAGAAAATGGGTGCAAGAACTTGTCAAGGCATTTAAAACTTTTTATACTAGGAAAGCAGTAACAACAATAAAAAGGCATAAAGGAAGGGTCAAGAAATCATCTTAGGAGATAGCAAGGGCACCAAACTCTCTTCCTTCTTTCTCCAAGTCTCTCCTCACATTAGGGTTAGGTTTCCTAAGGTTGAAGGTGGTTGAGGGTCAAAGGGAAAGGCTTATATAGAGGGTGGAGGTGTAGTTTGGGTCTGAAAAGTGGAGAATGGGTTAAAATTGATTTTCATAAATGGCAGTGAGCGCTCAGGTACTGTTGAGCAAGCGCTTGGGTACTATTTACACAATAGGTAAAGAAGTTCAGGCGTACATTTGGGTTTTGCCCAATGGATTGAAGACTGGTCAGCGAGCACTCGTGTGGTTCCCGGGTAAGCACTCACACCTAGGCCAAGAGCGCTCATGTGGTCCCCTAGCATGCGCTCGGCCAGTGAGGTGGTTTTGGGGTTTTTGCTTCAAAAAATCTCAAGGGTTTGGTTTATTTGGAGAAGATTTAGGTCTCTTGGTTTAAGGCTCTGTTTTAAGGAAACATTAACCACTTAAGTAAGAAATCATTAACTTTGAAAACAGATGTTTTGTCGAGGTATTACAGGGTTGGCGTTGTCCCAAGGGACCTGTAATGCAATGCCGGTGCTTTGACCATTATATGTTACCATCCATAACACTAGCAGCCCGACCGAGTCCGACCTCGGGTGGCCCACGTTACTAATGATGTACGTTTTGTAATGACCCGCCAATTAAGGTCGTGTCGGTTATGAAATAACTATTGGATCTAAGGCCCTTATATCACATCCATACACACATTTGACCATTGAATCAAGTTTATATAGTATATGGCCATTATACCGCACGTACCAGTGTACCATGTTATACGATGTATCTTATGAACCAGTTATTAAAATAGTTACCAAGTTTATACAAAATAGGCATGCTCATATCATACACATACTCAATCAACTGACATATCTCACGTTTTTAAGAAAAGCATTGTAAGTGTTTACTTACCTCGTGAGCTCGCTTGAGTCTTCCGACATCACAAATCCCTGTTATAATGAAATACAACACAACTTTTTATGTAGCAGCAGAGAACTCCTCGAGTGACACAAAAAATTCTAACTAACGAAGGGACCATCGAAACCCTAAGCTCGCATATTCGGGTTTCTGGGCATACGTCCTATTCTCTAGGCGAACGCTCGGCCGTGTGGGAAACGTTCGGTCAGAGAGTAAAAACTCTCGGCCAGAAGCCCAAATATATCTCTATGCTTTGAGGCTGTGGTACATTGATGAGTGCCAAATATTGCATATCTAAGCTCCTTAATTTACATCTGTTAATCCTTTACCTGTGTCTTAATCTAATGTTTTGTATTTTTAGTGTTTTGTAGGTTGGTAAAGGAAAACTGCGGATTTAAAGGGAAAAATGCAAAGTTTGGAAAAAAGCTGGAAAAAGAGCCATCTGAGGAAGTGGGATCGAGCACATAATCCTGTGCTCGAGCACATTTACGCTCGAGCTTAGCAGGAGCGCAACCACACCCACAAGCAAGCATCAACGCATGAGCACTGTGCCATAGGAGTAACATCGCATGCACGAGTGCGATCGAGCGCACTGACCATGCGATCAAACGAACTCATCTGCCAGCTAAATAGACTACTAAGCCTCAAGGAATGAGGTTGGAGACCAAGTTCAAAATTTCACATCTTTTCTCCCTTTAGTTTAGTCTTTCTTTAGGTTTAGGATTTATTTTCCATAGTCATGTGTAACTAAATTCTCAACTAAGGTTGAGGATGAAGCCTCACCAATGAAGAGCAACATTGTTTTCATGTACGTTAATATTATCCGAGTTTATTGAGTTTTAATATTTCAATTGTTTT
Organism: Corylus avellana; assembly: GCF_965113065.1. Classification (NCBI taxonomy): domain Eukaryota; kingdom Viridiplantae; phylum Streptophyta; class Magnoliopsida; order Fagales; family Betulaceae; genus Corylus; species Corylus avellana. The sequence goes on along the minus strand of NC_142500.1, from coordinate 7,881,404 downwards.
ACTTCCAATCAATTATTGAGATGATTCTTGGATATCTTTTGTGATTCAAGAATACATTTGATGATTTGAGATAATTTCACGCAATTGATTGTTTAAGTTTTTATTTATAAAAAAATTGGATATCCCTTGTGATTTATTCTACGGATATAATTGATGTTTTGATTTAAATTGGATATCTTTTGTGATTTACGGATACACTTGATGATTTGATTTAAATTGGATTTCTTTTGTGATTTGTGTTAAGAATGGATACATGAGATGATTTTGATTAACTCTTTGAAGCAAAAGTAAAACATACCTAAGATTTTATTATGAGAACTTTAAATAATATTGATGAACATGGAATATGTTGCTATGATTTGGTGAGTGTGGATTCCAAAACCTTAGTATTCTATCTTTTGATTATTTTACTTTGTTTACTTTATATTTTCTTTTAATACAAAAATCAAATCTTTTTTGGAACTAGCTTAAGATTCAATTGATTTAGATATAATTGTTTTCAAAAACACAATTCCCTGTGGGTTCAACTTCGCACTTGCAACCTTTTATTTCAAACGATTTGTGCACTTGCGAGTAGATTAAAATTTTCACAAGTTTTTGGCGTCGTTGTCGAAGATATATTACACATTTTTAAGGAAAGTAGTCGTAAGTGTTTACGTACTTCGTGCGCTCGCTTGAGTGCTTCGACATCACAAATCCCTATTATAATGAAATAAGACACATCGTTATATGCAGCACTAGAGAACTCCTCGAGTGACACAATAAATTCTAACTAATGAAAGGGACCGTCGAAACCCTAAGCTCGCATATTCGGTTTTCTAGGCGTACGTCCTATTCTCGAGGCGAATGCTCAGCCTTATGGGCGAACGTTCGGCCAGAGAGTAAAAACTCTTGGCCAGAATCCCAAATATAGCTCCATGCTTTGAGGCTGTGGTACATCTCATCCTAAGCTCCTAATGGACACATGTAATGTAACAAAACATGCTAACATGCAAACTTAAAGAAATCAAATGAGAGTTTAAAGGTTTTCAAAAACATTCTTGGTCTTGTAAGAAAATAGGTACAAGAACTTGTCAAGGCATCTTTAGAACTTGTAATACTTAAGAAAACAACAAGAACAACATGAAGGCAGTGGGAATGGACAAGAAAATACCTTGATGATGGCAAAATCCACCAAGGCCTCCTCCTTCTCCTTCAAAATCACTACTCACTCTAGGGTTAGGGTTTTCTAGTGTGAGGAGGGGCTGAGGGTCGAAGGGAGGGGTTTATATAGGGGCTTGGGGCGTGCTCTTCCGTGGAAAGGTGGAGAATAAGTTAAAATTACTGTTCATAGTTGTCAGCAAACGTTCGGGTACTTTCGGGGGCGAAACTTCGAGTACTATTTACACATTGGATCAAAGAGTTCAGGTGTACGTTTGGGTATTACCCAATGGCTCAAAGATCGGTCAATGAATGCTCGTGATGGTCCCCCTAGCAATCGCTCATACCCAGGTTAATTAAGAGAAAACGTTCGGGTGGTCCCCCTAATGAACGTTTGTTTAGAGAGTATAGTCTTGGGCTTTTTGGAAAATGTCAAGGGATTTGGGGTCACTCATAAGGGGCTTAGGTTTTTGGTTTATAAAACCTTGTTTTATGAAAATGTTTGTCGCAGTTTGAGCAAATTGTTTATCTTTTAAAACCCGTGATTTCTCGGGGTATTACACCGAAGGTACATGGACGAGGGGTAGTGGTCAAACAACACTATTTCATTTTTTAGGGTAGCTATCAGCTTTGTCCCCTAGTAGGCCGATACAATGATGTGGCAAGGGCAAGGATCCCCTATTCCACATACCTGTTGGGCCTCTTCTGTCGGTCGTTGGACTTGAGGCGATTCTAGATCAGTTGGGGGCATTGGACCCCTTAAGGCCATTGAGCCCTCGGTAGAGGGGGATCCACGGATAAAGCTTTAGAGACTAATTAATTGATGTGCACTACTAGTGTCTTCTATAAAATATTCTAATTAAACCATTTCTAAATTTAATCAAAATCTATGAAATTATGTATTAGAATAATCGTTTCTACATGAAACTTACATTTTGTTAATTTAACGCAAAGGTTGTTGTAAAGTAATATACATAATTTATAAGTACGTACAAATTTATGGAATTATAAAAATCATAACCTTTTTGTAAGTGCAATGTCCAAAACCATGATGAAAGAAAGGACTAGACGACCCATATCTGTGTGTCTAAATTCACACCTAACTCTAATAAGACCACCCAACTGCCTTTAGTCCACCAATGCTTGAAAACCACAAAAATCCTGCAGCCGTCCCTTTCTTTTATCTTTATCTTTTTTATTTATTTTATTTCCAGTTAGACCACCAACCTATCTAATCGATTTCTAGGTCAAAAAAACCTTGTCTGTATATTAGTTTTGATGACAAAAAGGGGAAGAGAAAATGAAATAGTGATCTGTAATCATATTGACCAATACTTTACGTATATCCAATATGCATTCATATGCCCGTGTTTCCCAGGCTTTTACAAAAAGTGTGCCATTCATGAAACACATTATCACCATTCATGATGCGTAATTGTTCCCATATATATATATATATATATATATATATAATAAAATATCAAAGGAAAAAAAAAAAATTGAAAGTGAAAACAGAGATACATATGAGCTAGATCTTGTATATTCACGTTGATTAAAAAACTCTAAAGTAAAGCTATACTAATTTATAAGAAAGGGAATAAATTAGGACTAACAATTTTTGACATGAACCTAACATAAAATTAAAGGGTTATGGTTGATGAGTCTAATACGTTTAATCAAATGAGTCGGGCTATGGTTGATCTATATATATATATATAACCTTATATTCATGCTTCGACACAACCCAAACCTAACACGCGATATATATAATGGCAGAGAATTTTTGAAACGAGTCGCGAACTCGACACAATCCTAATACAAAATTAAAGGGCTAGTAGGATTAAGAGGTTTGACCCGTTTAATTAAATAGGTCGGGTTAAAGTTGACCTATTTAGTCTTATACACATGCCTTGATATAACACAAACTCAACACACAAATACGAATTGACATCCCTAGAATAAACCATACCATAAATTATAATAAAGCAAAATATAAATATTTTATCATAAAAAAAATACTTATTTAGAAAAATATGGATAATCCTAATTAAACAATATAAAATAATCTAACAATATGGTATTTTATTACTGAATTTTGTTGTCAAGCTAGCCCACGAAGGAAATGATAGCGTGTGATAGTCTCCCCACTCTCACAAAATATTTGCCTTCCTTTGCCCTCATTTTCCTCAACTACCACGCAACACCCGGCATTAGCTGCCACACTACGCTGCTATCTCAACCTCTTTTGATGATGATGATGAAGTTGAGACGTCACTGTGTTTTCAGTGTAACTAAAATAATATTTCCTCTCTCTCTCTCTCTAATCCCTCCGGCTTCTCTTCTTCAAATCGTTTCATCTTCTCCATCCTTTTTCAACGGAAAGTTGCATCATTTATCTTCTGTTTCTCATGATATAGTCCCATCGCTTTCTCTCCCCAGCTCGATCGGATACTCATGGCTTCCTCTTATTCTCTATCTTCGTTGATATTTCTACTCTTGTTTGTTGTTTTTCCGGCATGTTGTACGTCGAGGAGAGTTCATGAGCATCGGAAAGCGCAGACGGGATTCCACGTCACGCTCAAACATGTTGATTCCGGCAAAAATCTTACCAAGTTTGAACGTATCCAGCGGGGAGTCAAGCGCGGGCAACACAGGCTGCAGAGGCTTAGTGCACTGGCCTCACCGGATAATTCCCAGGTGGAAGCCCCAGTGCATCCGGGCACCGGCGAGTTTCTGATGAACTTAGCTATCGGGACTCCACCGGAGGCCTTCTCCGCCATCATCGACACCGGCAGCGATCTAATCTGGACCCAATGTAAGCCGTGTACGCAGTGCTACGACCAGCCCACGCCAATTTTCGACCCCACAAAATCCTCCTCTTTCTCTAAGATCCCATGCAAGAGCCAGCTGTGCGACGCGCTGCCCTCGTCGTCGTGCGGCTCTGATGGGTGCGAGTATTTCTATCAGTACGGCGACTACTCCATGACAGAAGGAATCCTGGCGACCGAAACGTTCACGTTCGGAGATTCCGATGACAAAAAGGTTTCGGTTCCAAAAATCGGGTTTGGTTGCGGAGACGACAACGAGGGAGACGGGTTCAACCAAGCCTCAGGCCTGGTCGGGCTCGGGCGAGGACCCTTGTCGCTGGTTTCCCAACTCAACGAACCAAAATTCTCTTATTGCTTGACATCTATTGAAAACTCCAAAACCAGCGCGCTTTTCTTGGGATCTCTAGCAAGCCAGAATAGCACCACCAAAGGCACCACCACCCCTTTGCTGAAAAACCCATCTCAGCCGTCCTTTTATTATCTTTCTCTTGAAGGGATCTCCGTCGGAGACACTCGCCTGCCGATCGAGAAATCCACCTTCGAGCTCGGAGACGACGGCAGTGGCGGCCTAATCATCGATTCCGGGACGACCATTTCTTACATCGATGGCAATGCGTTTGCTAAGCTCAAAAAAGAATTCATTTCTCAAGTAAAACTTGATGTCAACGACTCCGGTTCCTCCGGGCTTGATCTCTGTTTCACCTTGCCGTCCGACAAAGCAGACGTGGAGATTCCCAAGTTGGTTTTCCATTTTAACGGCGCCGATTTAGATTTGCCGGGAGAAAATTATATTGTGGCTGATTCGAGCAGCGGATTGCTATGCTTGGCTATGGGGAGCTCCGGGAACACGGGCATGTCGATCTTTGGTAATGTGCAGCAGCAGAACTTTTTGGTTATCCATGATCTTGTGAAGGAGACTTTATCATTTGTGCCTACGCAATGTGATCGGTTTTCACTCACTTGATGATCGCCATGTATTTGTGCGTTAGTTTGAATGTGTGCAAATCTCGTCATGATTGTTATAATGTATTTTCTTCTTACCCTGCTTTAATAAAAGGGAAAAATTACATTTAGCGTTTATCTTATTTGGATTTAGTTCTTCCGTTTTCAATTTCAAGAATAAATCCTTTAGGTTTTGTCCAAATTTTAAATTGGTCATTAGATCACTTTGGGGCCAAAGTTAACAATTTTTCATGTCTCATTTGACATGCTACAATTCATATCAGCACCCAATTATCAATGTCAAGTGTCAAGATTAATAGTTTTCCTTCTAATACTATATAAATCCAAAAGATTAGGATGATGAAAAATATGGATTTTATTTCTAGAATTGGGTTTTTTGTTTGTTTTTGACATGCCACAATTAATATAAGCACCCAATATCAATTTCAACGTCAAAATTAATAGTTTTTCCTCTAATACTATAAAATCCAAAAGATTAGGATGACGAAAAATATGGTTTTTATTTATAGAATTGGGTCTTTTGTTTATTTTTGTTTTATTTATATAGACGACCTCACCCATTGATATTAGGTTCTGATATAGATGTTGATGTGCCAATTGAGACACATGTGACATATATTAATTAACACCATTAATTTTGATGGAAAAGTGACAGAGAGAGCAATTTAAAAGTTGGGCAAAATTTAAAGACTATTTAATTGAAATTAGAAACCTAAGAACTAATTTCAAATTAGATAAAAATCTAGGGACTAAATATCATTTTTTTTCCTTAATAAAATAGGCATAAATTGGCTACAAATTAGTTTGTAGATAATTCTTATAAAATAGTTTAATAAAGTGACATGCACATGCTCATAAACATGTGAGCTTCTCACATGTTTTCCTATTAAAGATATTAAAAAGAAAATGTGAGAAGCACATACTATTAGAAAAACATATATGTTTCTCACATGCTAAGAGACGCATATCACTTTATTAGACTGGAAGCGGATGAAGGGTTTTTTTTTTTTTTTTGGTTAAAATTAATGGGAATAATGTAGCACATCGCAATAGAGATGGAAGCCACTTACCCTTCCTAATGATGAAATTATATGATTTGATTTCATTGCTTAATTTGTGGGAGAGGAAAGTGGTTATATCTGTGTGACTGCGTACGTCCTGAATTCTTGTAAAGAAGTGCCACGATTGCTTGACTTCATGAAAACAAAATGATCAGGAAAAGAAATGAAAAAGCTAAAGAGCTTTGAATCTCTTTCTTGATCACCTAAAATCTGATCAAGAAGCCTACAAGCAATCACATAAAATTGTTACAATTTTGCATCCCATTAATCCTCATTTCTCCAAATATATATATATATATATTTGAAGGTCTAAAGAACTTAAAATTTCTCATATGCTTTCCCATCTCAATATATATGATATTATACAAAATAAATCTAAAACATTTTCATTAGAAATTAATATAGGTCGTAATTAATTTGTGGGTTAGAAAATGACAATTTACCGAACTTAGTTTAACTTAATTCTATTATCCATCATACTTTCGCCATTAGGGATAAGTAATTACAGTATAATCAACCACCACAAACAATACAAGAAAATAACTCACAAATAAAAACACAAGCATTATGAAAAAATGTAAGTTCAAAACTCCACAAATTTTTTGAAATAACTCTCTTATTCACCCAAACAAAGGAAATCAGCATTGGTTTTTGTGGAATTATATAATTTTAAGTAAAATCTTAACCTAAAATCTATCATCCACACACAGCATTAGGGTGTATTTGGTATTACGATTTTATAGATAAAATGTGCGATTTTAAATCAAATCGTAGAAAATAAATTTTTGGGATTGCTTTTTTAAAAAAAGGGTTTTGAAAACGAAGTAAATTTGCGTTTTCAAATTGCAGGTAAAGGAGGTGCTTTTTTTGCAATTGCACAATTTTAGAGGATAAAATGTAATTTTGCCAAACACTTAAAAGCGTTTTAAAAAATCACGTTTTCAAATCGCATATTTTAAAATCGCTATTTTTAAATCGCAAACCCAAATGGACCCTAAGAAGAGTTTCTCTAGCTGTTTTCTTTGTTTCAACTGCTACTCAAAACTTGACTTTTCAGATTTGAAGCTTCACAAGCTAGCCTCTGCACCGGATAAAGACTATGGAATTTTGTCTCTCTTTATGTTTCTCTTGTGTTGCTTCAAAATTGATTTGGCATTAAAATTATAATTAGATTTGCGATATATTACTATTAAATTTTGATCCAATAATGATTTTAAAAGTCATGTTTGTTTTGGTGGAAGATAAGAAAGACATGATAATAACATTTAATTAGTATTACGCTATTTGCATTAATCCATCAATTAATGTCGAGAAATTTCTTTTCCGATACGTCGACATGATAAGTAACACTTACATATGGAGAGTCCCTTAATTCTAGGCCATTTGTTCTACATTCATTTTCATGCGTTTAAAGTTGAAAAACCAGAATATTATTTATGTACGCATAAGTAATCAAACAAAGAAAACTGTGCATTACAAAAAAAATAAAAAATAAATCAAATTAAACAACCAAAATATTAGTTAATGAATATTAATTATTTCATACTATTTTAACTGATTAGTTCTATTACACTTGGAAAAGGATCCTCTCCATTTCAAATCTCCTCAATTTCCTCTAGTTAGTGCATTTAGAATGGCAAAATTGTCAATTCACTTCCGTCTGTTTTAACTATTATCAAAGTCCATTCCACTTCATAGTTGCAGAAAATAAATAATTTGAATTAATATGATTTTATTTAATTGTTATTTAATTCACATGTAATAATGTCTCTATTTAAATGAACGGAGAAGTCTTCATTAATGTATGAAGTGTGAGAGAACTTCAATGTGGTCCATGCATAAAAGTGGACTTTTGTGCAAACCATTAAGTGGTTGCCACATCAACTGGAACATTTTAAGAAAAAATAAACACCCACACCTGATTATATCAAGTTTTATTATTTTTTAAAACAAAATAAATGGAGAGGGTGGCAGAGAGAAGTGGGGCTGTTCGCTGCCACCCCTAGTGGCTGGAGGTGGCCGCGAGCCACCCCTAGTGGCTGGGGTGGCCGCGAGCCAACCCAGTGGCCTGGGGGAGAGAGACTCCTAATACACACGAGTCATCCTCGACATAGATTGACACAGATTCACCAATACATTACGTTTAACTCAGACGAGCTCCTTCAACTGCGGACGTAACTCGTGTTAGTAGCATATGCATGTTCAAAATCATCTTGCACCCTTAGTTGTGAATTATGATAAAACTAATTTCGAATTGTAGGATGCACATGGATACACTTAGGTGATCATGCAATAGGGGTCGAACAACGAATGATCAGTTGGGAACCCAACATCATGAGCAGTTCTACGATTGGTACTCTGCTTTAATAAAAGGGAAAAATTACATTTAGCGTTTTAAGTTTTTATCTTATTTGGATTTAGTTCTTTGATTTTCAATTTCAAGAATAAACTCTTTAGGTTTTGTCCAAATTTTAAATTGGTCATTAGATCACTTTGTGGCCAAAGTTAACGATTTTTCATGTCCCATTTGACATGCTACAATTCATATCAGCACCCAATTATCGATGTCAAGTGTCAAAATTAATAGTTTTTCTTCTAATACTATAAATCCAAAAGATTAGGATGATGAAAAATATGTATTATATTTCTAGAATTGGGTTTTTTGTTTGTTTTTGACATGCCACAATTCATATAAGCACCCAATATCAATTTCAACGTCAAAATTAATAGTTTTTCCTCTAATACTATAAAATCCAAAAGATTAGGATGACGAAAAAAATGGTTTTTACTTATAGAATTGGGTCTTTTGTTTATTTTTGTTTTGTTTATATGGACGACCTCACCCGGCCCATTGATATTAGGTTCTGATATAGATGTTGATGTGTCAATTGAGACACATGTGACATATATTAATTAACACCATTAATTTTGACGGAAAAGTGATAAAGAGAGCAATTTAAAAGTTGGGCAATCGGCTGGAGACCATGCCTTATGAAGCGGAGGTCACTAGTTCGAATTCTCCCTCCCCCCCCCCCCCCTCTTGTGTGGACATGTAAAAAAATAATAAAAAAATAAAATAAAATAAAAAGTTGGGAAAAATTTAAAGACTATTTAATTGAAATTAGAAACCCAAGAACTAATTTCAAATTAGATAAAAATCTAGGGACTAAATATCTTTTTTTTTTTCCTTAATAAAATAGGCATAAATTAGCTACAAATTAGTTTGTAGCTAATTCTTATAAACTAGTTTAATAAAGTGACATGCATGTGCTCTTAAACTTGTGAGCTTCTCATATGTTTTCTTATTAAAGCTATTAAAAAGAAAATGTGAGAAGCACATGCAATTAAAAAAACATATGTTTATCACATGCTAAGAGACACGTATCACTTTATTAGACTGGAAGCGGATGAAGGGTTGTTTTTTTTTTTTTTTTTTCTTTTTTGGTTAAAATTAATGGGAATAATGTAGCACATTGCAATAGAGATGGAAGCCACTTGCCCTTTCAAATGATCAAATTATATGATTTGATTTCATTGCTTAATTTGTGGGAGAGGAAAGTGGTTATATATGTGTGACTGCGTCCTGAATTCTTGTAAACAAGTGCAACGATTGCTTGACTTCATGAAAACAAAATGATCAGGAAAAGAAAAGAAAAAGCTAAAGAGCTTTGAATCTCTTTCTTGATCACCTAAAATCTGATCCTACAAGCAATCACATAATTGTTACAATTTTGCATCCCATTTAATCACTACAAGAATCTAATTTTTTGGTAACGGACCATTAGTAACGTGTTATTTGTGTTAACACGTTACTGCCATGTTACCATGTTTGGTCACGTGGCATAATCCTGCCACGTTACCATGTTTGGGCACGTGGCAAACTATGGTAACGTGCATATTTTGCCACGTTACCAAATATGGTAACGTGGCAGCATCTGCCACGTTACAATGTGTGGTAACGTGGTAGATTATGCCACGTTACCAAATTTAACAGAGACAAATTTTTTTTTTTTTTTTTTTTCAATTTTCTCTGTTTAGATACAACAATTTTCTCCGCTCGTTATACCTGATATACGAGTTACAGATAATGACAATCCAATAATCTATCAATCCAATAATCTAAATCCAATAATCCAAAATCCAATAATCTATCAATCCAACATCAAATATATAATCACAATAATATATATAACCACAATCCAACTACCACAAATAATCCAAGTATCCAACACTAAATATATATACATCAACGTATGAAATAGTAAAATACAATACAACTAAGGTTATACACAAATACAAAAAACAAAAGCCTTAAACAAACACTACTCCGACCAAAGCCGAGTGAACATCATCATGACCATTATCTTCCGACTTCTCCGCACTAATTGCAAATAATAAAACAAACAATCAATCAGCTAATTGACATTTGTGATATAATATAATCAACTCCTAATAGATGAGCAATGTCCAAGTAGGTGAGAAAACAATCGAATAATTGTCACATAAACAACCTCGGCATACATTTTTGCACGACCTATGCATATACATTTTTTCACGAAATACATAAACACATATACATCTACATATACATTTATTCAATGAGGCGGCTTCAACAAATATGGTAAGATTAACTATATATGCAAACCTCCAATCAAAACCAAACCAACCAGGAACAACAAAGTAGATTATTTTGAGTTTATATATATATATACTTACGGGGTGCCTGAACGACGGGTATAATGTATTGACAAACGAGACTTCTGTCCAGCTGGCGTCTGGTGTTGGATTTCATTATGATCGTCGTCCTCAGCTTCTATTCTTACATCATCTACACATGCATATTACGTTGCAATTGTGTTAGATACAATTGTGTTAGATACGAACAAAGTTTATTTATCAAACAAAATTACTAGCCCTTAAAATGATATTCATCTCGTAAGATAATCGTATTACTCAAAAAGAAACAGTAAGAATATATTGTTACCTGATCGGCTATCAACTGAGGATTTCACAATCACTCGGGCTGGGGACTCTGCATCTTGCAGATTCCTGATAGTCGTCACCTCCGGCTCGGACCCCATACGTCTTGACCCCGCAAGGCTGCGAATCCGCGCCTCATACGCCGCCATCTGCTCAGCCATCTGAGCAGACATCGGCTCAGCCACCTGCTGAGTCACCCGTGCGGTCACCGCCACAGTAATCTCCTCACTCTGCTGCGCCAGCCTCATATCCATTTGCTCCCTGTGCTTCTCCCTCTCAACTTCAATGGCTCTTTCGAGTTCTTCACGCGAGACCATCCCCCCACTGTTCTGCGACCGTGCTTGGGACGGTGTATAGTATGAGTAGATGGTGCCACGTTTTGAGAGAATATTCTTACTGACTCCTCAAACATGACCCACATACTTAGGCTTATTGTCGTGCGCCTGAGCATAAGCGTCATTCGGTGTCCACCTAATCGTCCCCTGGGGCCCATCTTGTACCTGTTCCGCAGGGTCATTTTCCAATAACTCCTCCATCCGTGCCTGTACATAAGCGTTGAATATATAATTGTTAAGACTCAATAAGTTAATACATAAATAAAAAATCATGACAAGGTGTCTACCGCTTACAATTCTCGCTACGGCCACCAGATTTGGGTAGCTACCATCTTTCTTTGTATGAGTCTTGATATAAGTCTTCGCTCGCGTAGGACGTCTGCCCGAAGTAATTATCTACAATAAGTTCAAACCATCAATGAAACGTTCGTATATATACTATGCAATATATGACATATACATATAGTTATGGTAAGTTAGAGTAATACGTCCTCATGCGCCACCCTTGCATAGCTCTTCGAGCCGGTGTAGTGTGGCGTTTGATTCTGTGCTCGTATGTCTTTCATGTGCGCACAATAAGCCTACGAATACAACATGTAGATGTTATTAATAGCTAAGTCATTGAACAATTACAATTAACGAAACACAGATAGTTTGAAGTGACCTACTTGATAAGCGGGGTCACACCATTTCACCAATAATATTTCCACATCTATGGGGTTGTACTTTGAAATGGTGGCGCCCCATCCTTGCCCCCACTGTCGTAGGAGTGTCGTCGCTTTGAATCATGAGCTTTTGCCTTAACTTGTGCCGCAAACGCTTCTGCTTCTCGCCCATGTCTCTGAAAGCGTATTTTTTAATTTCCGTCATATCCGACCTAGACATAATGTAGAAGTAATGCTGCATCAATTAAAAAATAGGGTATTAAAGCTCATGTTGTATAAAATAAATTTAATATACAACTCCTATATATCATAAATTAAGAACATCTAATCTACACTTACCATCAATGACTCAAATAAATCCTCCTTGCATTGTTCTGGTACATCCTTCCAATTGTCAGATAGCCTAATAAAAGTCCCGGCCTTGCAAGTCTTGCCCCATCATCCGTCTAAATTTTTTGCCGCTTTGTCCTACAGGCTGCCACGCGCCATTATACTCCATGACGACCCTTTTCCCATCAGGAATGTCCCACAACTTGTGCGAGTCATTTACGGTCAACACTTCAAAGTTACTCTCGCTATCTGCAATGATGAAGTATATAGTAACACACAAATGGTTAAACATATATATTTTCAATTTATGTACTAATTAACTACATGTACCATCATGCGTAAATATGTACTTATTTGTGGTTCGTAATAGCATACATACATACCTATCGTGCGAACTTGGTCAATAGCCAATACTGGCCAAGCAGGGTCATCGTCTTGCTCATTGTGCGCGTCACCTGCCCCATCATCTATGTCTTCGGTGGCCTGTGTCTCACTATTATCCACAGGTGCGCCTTTGTGTGGCTGCCGATCGAAAAATTCGTGCGGCAATGTGGGTGGCGGGGATGGCAAATGTATGGAGGCCTCAGGGTCGTAAGGACTAGGCTCATATCGATACTCAAACTGAGTAAGGCCTGTCAGATGGGATTGCTCCGCGAGTATTTGGGCTATCTCAGCCGAAGTGCCGAGAATGTCAGGGACATAATCGTCTCTGGCATGTATCTGCCCTTCCACATGCTCCAGAAGTATGGGTCGATACCCTGATTGCTGCTGGAGTAGCATAGCAGCTTCCTGCGACTCACTGTCAGTGAGACCATAGTACGGTCTCGACCCAGAAGGATCTCCCCTCCGTCCTATTGACTTTCTCCGAGTACTCATATCAACCTGCGAAATACAACACGCACCCAATTAGTTATGTGTATAGTGTAAGAAATATGCACCGCTAATATGACGAAAAAAATCATATGGGAACCCTAAATAAAATTCATATAACTAGCTACCTCGGTAGTTTTTTTTTTTTTTTTTTTTTTTTTTTTTTTAGCATTATGTATTTTTTATTATTATTTTTGTAATCATTTATATAAATGATTTATATAAATCTATTTTCTATACTTTATTTATTATATAAATGATCATTTATATAATAGCTAGGTTTGTAAAACATACACAAAATAAAAAATTTTGCTAATTTCAAACTACTTACCTAAAGACGTGTCTATAAATATTTTGCATGCATGCTCAAATTGAACAATCCTACATTTCTACATACAAACATATATAGGACACTAAAAATAATATATAGCTCAACCAAATTAATAAGTAAATTAGCTATCAAAAAAAATTGAACATATACATATACAATATTACATAAACCCATACATTACAAGAATCAATTTAATTTTTATATATATATATACAAAATTAATTTGAACATATGCATTAATTACTGCAGAGAAAATTAAAAACTATCAATATATACTTCAAAAAAAAATTATATATATATACCTGATCGATGGCTGAAAAACACGTGAGATGTGAGTTGGTAGCCGTAGATGAGTTTGACGGAAGAGAGAGAAGATAGTGGTGATGACGTGGCGGCCTGCTACAAAATCCGAAGAAGAAGGTGGAAAATGTGAGAGAAATATTGAAGAGAAGGTGGCTGGAAAATGTGAGAAGGAGAAAAAATTTTGAATGCAGGGGGGATCAGGAAGCTACACTGCACGGGGGAGAAGAAAAGTATAGCCGGCCAGGGGAAAAAAAGAGAAAAGGAGAATAGTAACGTGCCATGCATGGCACGGTACTATATATATATATATATATATATATTGATATAAAGCTTTATATTAATATACTAGCAAATTATTAAGCTTAATAGTACTTAATTGATATATTATAAAGCATATAATACTTGCAATTATTATTAAGCTTTGTATTAAGCTTAGTAATTGATAATTAATTAATTATCAACTTATAACTTTTATATATATATTCTTTGTATTAAGCTTTGTATTAAGTTTTTTAAGATATTCTTCTTTTAACTCAGGGTTTTCAATTTTTGAAATCGAAGTGAGAAGTAAATCTTCTTGTTCTTTTGATTTGGTTAGAACCGAACAAGTTTTTGGATTGCAACAAGAATCAGCACAGCCAAATTTAACACAATTTTCAGAAATATCAGAAGTAGAATGATAATCAGAATCAGAAGAATAGTCAGAAAAATCATTGTTTTGGAAGATTCTAAAAATTTTTGCTTTATTATCGTCATGGATATTTAAAGCATTAATCTCTTTTTTAATCTTTTTGAGAGGTTTAGGGCACTTATCAGCATAATGTCCTGTTTCTCCACAATTGAAACATTTATTTTTTGAAAAATATTTTTCAAATTTAGAATCTTTATTCTTTTGAGGATTTTTTAAATATTTAGGCTTATTAAATTTTCTTTTCTTATGACTATTGTAATATGGAGGGGGTGATTTCATGAAAAGTTTGCCAGATTTCTTCCTATGCGTTCTGGAGGGAGCAATAGGAGGTAATCCGAACTGTTCACAGAAATTTCCCATTTCATACTTAGCTTTCTTGGCGTTCTTAAGCTATTGCCTGATCATTTTCTGATCAATACACATCTTAATACCAAGTTTCTTGACAGTAGAGAACAAATCTCCATAAGTCAAGTTTTCATAATCAATAAGACCAGTATCAGAATTAATCAATTCATCTTTAACTTTATGAGCAAATAATGAAGGCAATCCATCAATAAACTTTTCTTTCCAATAAGGTTTTTGACTGTCAGGTCTAACCATAACTTGAGAAAGAAAAACATCTTGATACCATCTATAGTCAGACATAGTAGGGCATCGAAGATTATTCAAATAATCAGAAATACGAGAAGTAATATTAGAAGGAGTACCAACAAAATGTTCAATAATAGTATAAATTAAAGTATTAACACCATCAGGTTCACCCATACCAATTTGTTCATTAAAAATTGGTATGCCTTCTTCATCACTCTTTACTACTTTCCTAATCTGGTTTCTTCTCAGTTCAGTGAGATAATTATCCCACCAATTTCTAAGAGTACCAGAAAAACCAGTAGCAAGTAAATCCACAATATCAGCTTGGCTTTTATTGTGATTAGTGAGATAGGCATTAGCAACCATAGACATATGATTCATCTTGTTGAGCAGTTCTTGCTCAGACAAACCATCGATATTCCATTCATATAGTTTATCAGCAGAGACAGAAAATTGAGATTGGAGAAATCTTTGTTCATATTGTAAATCAGGAGGAGTGGGTTTTTGATAAAAATTCTTTGTAAGATTGAAAGATCTGGATCCGTCAAAGATCCTTTGGAGTTTTGGCTCCAAATCAACCTTGCCAAAGTTTTCTACAAGAATTTTAATATAAAAATCAGTGGAATCATGAGAGGTTTCGGAGTCAGAAGAGGAAACTTTCTTAATACCAAAATTCTGACCAGAAGTACTGGTACGAGAAGTTTTTAACTCAGTTAATTCTGAAAGCAATTTGTTAACTTTCTCAAGGTTCATTTGAGAAGTAGTTTTCAAACCAGAAGATTTCTTTAAATCAGGAAGAGAATTCAAAGGTTTTTCAATTTTTGAAGGAGTGGAAGAAATTTTTAAATCAGTAGAGGGAGAGGGCATTTTCTCTTCAATCCGATCTAATTGTTGTCCTATGATATGAACAGAATGGCTAACAAAATTATTTTGCTCGATAATTTTCCTATCGTTATCAATAGGATCCTTATCATGGGTTTTGAAAGGAGAACATTTAACAACAATTTTATTGACATCAAGAAGAGTATTTTCAAGAGGAGGATGAGAAGATCTGATAACAGATTTATCTTCTTTAACAAAATTCTTTTTGACAACATTCAAAACATTATCGACAGGGAAATGTTTTTGAAGATAATCAAAAAATAAAATATGTTTTTGGGACTTAATCATCATCTGGGTCCATTTGACCTTAATGAGATTTCGTTCATTTTTAGAATATTTGGCACGGTAAGCATGCCGTAAATCACGATTTTCATTTGAATTAAAATCTTTATGCAAAGCTGGCCAATCAATGATAGAAAAGAAATCTTTAATCGGAGCAGTAAGAACATTACACTGATGAGGAGGAGCAGTGGGAAGAGGGGCATTAAAATCAGAGGCAGAAGGAGAAACAGATCCACCTTCGTCATCCGTTGGAGGATGATTTCTAGTAAAGTAAAAAGCAAAAGAAACTTGGAAATCGGTAGAAATTCCTGTGAGTTTCAAATCAGGGTTAACAGTAGGGAAAATAGGAGTGTTAAGAGACTCATCCACATCTTTATCACGATGTCGAAGTCCTTCTGTGGTGGTAGAACCAGCAAAAGAATTCCTTCGTTTGTTAATCAACAGAGGCCTTTCAATTCTGCTTGAAAGTCCTAGATTGATAAAATATCTTACAAAAGTAAGTGATAGAACTTACAGAAGTAAGTGGTAGAGGAGAAATCAAAATATGAGAGTAGGGGAATGGCTAGAAGTAATGGGTATTAGATTATCCCAAAAGAGCCTTTGCCATACAATGGGGGAGGGAAGCCCGTTATATAGGCAAATTACAATGAATAAAACAAAATACAATCACAAGGTAAATAGTAAAAGTAGAATCCGCGTTGATGCGGTCAAAAGTAAACAGTAGAAAGTATGCGCACTGTAGAGTCGGCGCCAACCAGTGAAAGTCTTCAATTTGAAATAGTAACTGTCGGCACTGTAGTGTCGGCAGACAAGACATCAATAGTAACAGTAATCCTGTACAGTGTGTCGGCAGCAGCAGTGAACAGTAAAAGCGTGAATAGTACTTTAGCATAGTACTCTTCAAATAGTGGTAAATAGTAATCTGAGAACCAGCCGTTATGAGCCAGTCCAAAATCTGAACATCAGGACCCGTCATGAGGCCATTCTGAAGTCTGGGGAGGAAAGGCTATTAAGAGTCAGCCGTTATGAGGCCAAATAATTACAAATAATTACAATTCTTCTATCTTCATGGTGGAGAGAAATCAATCTTCGTCATCAGAAATGGACTCAAGAAAGGCTTTAATCCATTGTTTCTTTTTAGAAATAGGGGAAGAGGAGGAAGCAGGAATTGGGGGTGAAATAGGAACCAAGGTTGGCATAGTAGCTACAACTATTTGAACTAATATTTCAACCTTTTTGACAATGGGGTCAATTTTGGGGGATTTTTCCCAAGTTTTGGCTTGAAACCAATGCCTTTCAATTTTTTCTTCATTCTTAGCATAATTCCATTTTAGAAACCATGGAACTCTGAATTTTTTGGCAAAATGAAGTATTTGTAGAAAAATTGGATTAAAACCATCACAACAACCGTCACAGGTGATATGGGCTGAAAATAGATGGTAAGCATGGACAAGCTGAGGAGGGAGAACTTCTAAAGTAAGACCAAATTGATTCCACCACAGGTGAAACCAAGCGGGGAGAAAACCATTAAATTCTTTATCAAAGCTGATAAAGCAAAAATGTTTGAAATCACTATTTTGGAAAAGCATAAATTGGAACCAGGCATCCACATAATCATAATAAGAATAGGGAATGTGAGAATTGGTGGAAGGTCTTAGGAAGAAGGGTGAGAACCCCAATCACTAACAGAGATGAAGTTGACAAAATATGCAATAGTACCAACAATCGTTTGTGGATTCTTGGGTTTAAAAATTGGTCTGAATCGGACAGAGTTGGTTTGGACCAAAATATCAGTATAAAATGACAAATCTTTTAAAGGATGTTCAGGAATCCAATGAATATTCGGGGGAAAGTAAGAATGAGCCAATTGCTCTGGGGTCTGAGAATGATCTTCAAAAGAAAATAAGTACTGAGAAATTTGAGAGTAGAAAGGGGAAAGACTTGAGAACTGATTAGCAATAGGAATATTAGGAGGAGGGGAACGAAGGAAAGTAGACTTTGGTTTCAAAATAGGATTAATCTTTTCCTTGCCCTTTTTGCTGGCCATTGTGGCACTGTAAAAATTCACGAGTAAGAAAATCAGGAATTGAATTATTAGAACCTTTAATATATTCAATATCAAAGTCAAAAACTCTTAAAATGGCTTGCCATCTGGCAAAAATCTGTTTTGATGCAATGTTTTCAACATCCTTTTTCAAAATATACTTAGCAAATTTACGATCAATGCGTAAAAGAAATTTTTGATTAAGCAAGTCAGACTGGAATTTAGTAATGCATAAAACAACAGAAAGAATTTCTTTCTTAATAGTACTATAATTAATTTGCGCTTTATTCCAAGATCCAGAATGAAAGCGAACGATTTGTTCGGGAGACTCTAGGGAAAATTTTGGGGAAACAACTTGTTTCAGAATACCTCCAAATCCAATTTCAGAGGCGTCAGTATCAACAATTTTGAAAGAATTATCAGAAGGGATACCTAAGCAAGGGAGAGTTTTAACATGAAGCTTAATCTCTTTGACAAGAGAACTATGAATATCAGACCAAGGGGGAGGATTATTTTGTAACCTGTCAAACAAAGGTTTGCAATGTTTTCGCAAATCTTTGTAGAAATCAGCAATATAATTCAGAGAACCAAGAAATCTTTGAAGTTGGGATTTCTCAGTGACAACATCAGGAAATTTGTCAGCAAATTGGATAGCCCTGTCAATAGGACGAATTTGACCCTTAGAAATGTCAAATCCAAGAAATCTGATTTTATCTTGGAAGAGTTTGAACTTTTTTGCTGAAACAACAAGCCCGTTATGTTTGATGGTTTCTAGAAACGATTTCAAATGTTTCCAGTGTTCATCGATGGACTTTGAGAAGACAAGAACATCATCAATATAAACAATAGTGAAATGGCTAAAAGGATTGAAAATATCATTCATGATATTCTGAAATTCACTAGGAGCATTCTTTAAACCGAAGGGCATGACATTCCATTCATAACGTCCAAAGGGGGTAGTAAAGGCAGTTTTATACCTATCACTATCCTTAATCTGGACTTGCCAAAATCCTGACTTCATGTCAAACTTAGAGAAAACAACAGCGTCGTTAAGACGACTGACCAAATCTTTCCTATTGGGAATAGGATACCTAATCCATTCTAAAACATCATTGAGGGGCTTGTAGTTGATAACCAACCTAGGAGCACCTCGCTCTAACTCTGCATTTTTCATAACATAAAAAGCAGCACATGACCAGGGAGACTTACTCTTACGAATAATTCCCTTAGTAAGCAAATCAGCAATTTCTTTTTGGCAAAATTCTAAAGTTTCGGCATTCATTTGAATAGGCCTAGCTTTAGTTGGAATTTTGTTTTCAAAAAAATCTTTAACATAAGGTAAAGAAACAATGTGTTTTTTTCTATGCCAAAAAGCATTTGGGAGTTCAGAGCAAACATAATCAATAATCAGGGTATTGAAAGCAGAGATCTTTGATTGCAAAAGCTTGTCAGAAAGCTGTTCAGCAATCTTTTTGTATCTCAATTCTTGTTGGAGAAAATTGAGCTGTTTATGCTTGGCAGAAATCAAATTCAATTGATTATCATCAATATCAAACTTGGAAGCAAAATGAAATTTTACTTTAAATCTCATCTTAACAGTTGTAACACCAGTATCATCAACAGAGAGGGGATAAAGCATGGCAATAAAAGGAAGACCAAGAATTACTTTATCAGTCATATTCTTGACAAGAACAGCAGGAATATGGAAACAGACATTATTTTGGCAAACATGAACATTATTCAACTCATATTTAATATGTAATTTGTTTCCACGAGCTGAATTCAGCCGTTCAGTGGATTTTTCAAAATATTTGCTGGGAACAAGTCCGTCTTGAATGCAATTTAAATCAGCGCCAGAATCAATCAATGCAATAACATCAAGAGTAAATCAAGGAAAAAAATAATATGTACTTTATAATACCATTTGGGAGGAACAACCTTGTTAACTAAATTGACAAAATTGACATTATCAGAAACATGTATAGGCTTGTTCTTTTTTAAATCAACAATATCTTTCTTGATGTTACCAATCTCATGTTGCAAATCGGAGACTGTAACTACTTTGGATTTCTGTTTTGAAACTTTTTCCAAAGTATTTGCAAGAGAGATATCTTGTCCTTCTGGTTTAGTTAGAACAGAACAAGTACTAAATCTTTCATTTTTCAAGTCAAGAGGAGTTGGTTTTGGATGAAATTTCTTTGTAAGATTAAAAGATCTGGATCCGTCAAAGATCCTTTGGAGTTTTGGCTCCAAATCAACCTTGCCAAAGTTTTCTTCAAGAATTTTAATATTAGAATTAGTGGAATCATGAGAAGTTTCAGAAGAGGAAGAGGAAACTTTTTTAATACCAAAATTCTGACCAGAAGTACTGGTACGATAGGTTTTTAACTCAGTCAATTCAGAAAGTAATTGATTCACTTTCTCAAGGTTCATTTCAGAAGTAGTTTTCAAACCAGAAGATTTCTTTAAATCAGGAAGAGAAATCAGGGGTTTTTCAATCTTAGAAGGAGTGGAAGAAATTTTTAAATCAGTAGAAGGAGAAAGGATTTTCTCTTCAATCCGATCTAATTGTTGTCCTATGATATGAAGAAACTGGCTAACAAAATTATTTTGCTCGATAATTTCCTATCGTTACTAATAGGATCCTTATCATGGGTTTTGAAAGGGGAACATTTAACCACAATTTTATTGACATCAAGAAGAGTATTTTCAAGAGGATGAGAAGATCTGACAACATATTTATCTTCTTTAACAAAATTCTTTTTGACAACATTCAAAACATTATCGACAGGAAAATGCTTTTGAAGATAATCAAAAAGTAAAATATGTTTTTGGGACTTAATCATCATCTGGGTCCATTTGACTTTAATGAGATTTCGTTCATTTTCAAAATATTTGGCACGGTAAGCATGCCGTAAATCACGATTTTCAGAAGAATTAAAATCTTTATGCAAAGCTGGCCAATCAATGATAGAAAAGAAATCTTTAATCGGAGCAGTAAGAACATTACACTGATGAGGAGGAGCAGTGGGAAGAGGAGCATTAAAATCAGAAGCAAAAGGAGAAACAGATCCACCTTCATCATCCATTGGAGGATGATTTCTAGTAGAGTAAAAAGCAGAAGAAACTTTAGAATCGGTAGAAATTCCTTTGAGTTTCAAATCAGGGTTAACAGTAGGATAAAGAGGAGGAGGATTCAGAGATTCGTCCACATCCTTATCACGACGTCGGAGTCCTTCTGTGGTGGTTGAACCAGCAAAAGAATTCCTTTGTTCGTTAATCAAAAGAGGCCTTTCAATTCTACTTGAAAGTCCTAAATCAGAAAAATTAATTTTAACAGATCCATCCATGTATTGTTGGATGTAATTAAGATTAGAGGCATCATTCACTACTCGAGAAGGTTTTGTAACACCTTCCAAAAGCCACTCGTTGGGGAGGTCAATCTCATCCCAGCGAATCATTTTTGGAGTTTTAATATTAGCATTCTGAGTAGAACTTTGAATTGACAAAGTAGATTCACCTGGATTCTTGATCACAGCTTGTGGATCTAGATTTGTTTTCATCAATTTATAATAAATACAGTAGATGATAGCAAGAGGTCTACTACCTTCTTCCATATTATAACCAGAAGTAAGAATATTCAGCATTAAAGCTTTAAGAATATGAATATCATCCGAAGCAAGAGAAATATTAGGGAAAACATCAAAATGAACAGGACCATTAAACAGAGAAGATTGAATCATACCAAGAATACTAGTACAAAAATCAACAAATCTTGCATCACGCAAACATAACAAAACAGAAGCATTGATACCAAGTCGAGTCAATGGCTTGACTGCAACTTGAACAGAACCAATATGTAAAAATTTGTAACCTTTAGCAAGAGAATTATTAACAAATTTTTTATTAAACAAGGTAATGGTTTAATCTTTACCAGAAATGGCAAAGGTTTGTTCAACCGTTTTAACAACATATTCATTCTTAAAAGAAGATTTAAACCATGAAGTAGTGTAAACATCCTTAGCGTTAAGCTTAGGGATATTCCACTTATCAAATTTAAAATCATTATCACTTTCAATAGAAAATTGTTCAAAATTAACCACGTTAGATGGTAAATTGGAATTAGAGCTAATAGAAGAATTAGATCTCCACATTATGACACACAAACTACACACAAAATCGCTCACTGGGTACCGACTTACAGAATCTCATCCTAGGTACTCACTCACAAGGCAAACTTCCTAAGCATGTCCCTCCTAGACACAAAACTATCCACACATACCCTTGCATATATATATATATATATATATATATATATATATATATATATTTGAAGGTCTAAAGAACTAAAAATTTTCATATGCTTTCCCATCTCAATATATATGATATTATACAAAATAAATATAAAACATTTTCATTAGAAATTAATATAAGTCGTAATTAATCCGTGGGTTAGAAAATGACAATTTACCCAACTTAGTTTAACTTAATTTCTATTATCCATCATACTTTTGCCATTAGGGATAAGTAATTACAATATAATCAACCATTACAAACAATACAAGAAAATAACTCACAAATAAAAACACAAGCATTATGAAAAAAAATGTAAGTTCAAAACTCCACAATTTTTTTGAAATAACTCTCTTATTCACCCAAACAAAGGAAATCAGCATTGGTTTTTGTGGAATTATATAATATTAAGTAAAATCTTAACCTAAAATCTATCATCCAAACACAGCATTAGGGTGTGTTTGGCATTACGATTTTACATATAAAATGTGCAATTTTAAATCAAATCGTAGAAAATAAATTGTTTGGGATTGCTTTTTTTTAAAAAAAAAAAATACGATTTGGAAACGAAGAAAAATTGCATTTTTAAATTGTTGGAAAGGGAGGTGTTTTTTTTTTTTTTGAAAATGCACAACTTTAAAGGCTATAATGTAATTTTGCCAAACACTTAAAAGCGTTTTAAAAAATCACGTTTTCAAATCGCATATTTTAAAATCGCTAATTTTAAATCGCAAACTCAAACGGACCTTAAGAAGAGCTTCTCTAGCTGTTTTCTTATTTTAAATGCTACTCAAAACTTGACTTTTCATATTTGAAGCTTCATAAGCAAGCCTCTGCACCGGACAAAGACTATGGAAATTTGTGCCTCTCTTTATGTTTCTCTTGTGTCGCTTCAAAATTGATTTGGCATTAAAATTATAATTAGATTTGTGATATATTACTATTGAATTTTGATCCAATGATAATTTTAAAAGTTATGTTAGTTTTGGTGGGAGATAAGAAAGACATGATAATAACATTTAGGGAAAAATATAAAATGGCCTCCCAAACTACCAGCCATTTGTAATTTAGCCCCCCATTGTTCAAATGTAATAAAGTAGCCCCTCAAACTACCAATTAGTTGCAATGTGGCCACTCCGTTAGTTAACACCGTCAAAATGGATGGAAAATGCAAAACGACGTCGTTTTGTTGAGGTTAAGTTACTAAAATACCATTTTTTTTTAAATAAAATTAAAAACAAATCCAACTAAACGTTGTCGTTTTGCTTAAAAAAAATCTATTGCACGACAACATATCATACTTCCGTCCACACTATTTCTCACTTCGTTTTCTTCGTCTTCTTCATTCCAGTTCGTCACTTCTAGCTTAAAACCTTCTCCTCTCCGGCTTACAGCTCGTCAACGATGGTTTTAAAAATTAGGGGTTTTACGAAATAAGTTTCTTAGGGTTTGTTTGTGAATCGCGGCCGTTCAGTCTCTCGATTCTAGGTATCTCTCTATCCATCTCTTCTATCTCTCATCTCTCTGTTTCTGTTTTCGTTTTTCCCTCTTTGTATTTCTATCTCTCATCTCTCGGTTTGTTTTGGAAGAAGATAGGGTTTCATTTGATGTGTTTTGTGATTTGGTACTTATTTCTTTGTAGGTCTTATATTCACATGTATTGTGATTTAGATTTGTTATTTCGGTCTCTGTTTCATATTGATTTCGGGTGATTGTGGTTGATGAAGCTCAAATCAATTTGGGTATTTGATTCGGTGATTGAAGGGTTGATTAGGTGTTCTTGTTCAGTTGTAGTTGATTAATTGATTGCAAATTTTGGGGTTTGATTTTGGAGGTTTTGTGGTTGAATTGAAATGTTCTGGGCTGTCAAACCAATTGGGTTTCAAGAGGAGTTTTGATTTGGTGATTTTTGGGGGATGTCCGAAAACCTCAAATCTTCAGCCATAATGCTATGGGAGAGATTGGAGAGGATATTGATATGGGAATAGAACTCTGAGTTCGTACACTCCAATCAAGAAGATAAATGATTTCAGCATCTGATGGTACACTCCAATCAGTTGATCAAATACTTACAAAAATAAAAAAACAAAAAACAAAAGTAGATTAAAAAGATAAGTCAAAGAAGAAGGATTAAAAGTCCAATTAGTTGACAAAAAATTCGAAGAAGTAGAAAAATGGTTTCAGTAACTGATGGAACACTCCAATCAGTTGATCAAATTCTTACCAAAAAAAAAAAAAAAAAGGTTTATCAAAAAGATAAGTCATTATTATTATTATTATTTTGGGTACTCAGTTGTGACTCGTGTGCTAAGAGTCCCATTGCATAAAAGAATAGTCATTTGTCAAATCCAAATCTTCTCAGAACCCCAACAAGATGAAAAAGAAGGAAGAAGTTACTATTTTGTTCATGTATTTATTTATTTATTCTTCATGTGTAATGTAGGAACAATTTTGCAATGCCTACATTAAATTTGAAGTTTATTCCACCTCACTTGCAACAATTTTGTTGTCCAGAATGATAGAAGATAGAAGTGAAATTGCATTCATGAGCATTGCCATTTTGTTCTGTTTTCACATTTCTTAAAGAGTTTTTTGTACTCTCTCTTTTAAATGAGATTGTGAACATTCAATTAGTGTATTTTTTAGGGGATTTTTTTTTTAGTAGGTTTGTTGTCAATTTTGACCGTATAAAGTTTGATTTTGTCAATTTAGTTCATAGACTTTTAGATTACATTTATTGTGATCCCTCCCTCCTCTTCAATGTCAATATTCAACACTAAAAGCAAATATTTTCATTTTTTTTCCAGTTTATATTTTTAACCAAAAAAAGGGAGAGTGATAAAGCATAGAAGTGAAATTGGATTTTCTCAGGACCATATCATGTTTCACATGTGCTTTTCTTATTTTATCCAACAGTACATCAAAATTAAGAAAAATATTCAATGGCGGCTGCGAGGGAGTGGCAATGGGGGCTTTATGCTTAAATTCTTAACAGGTCAACATTTATTCAGTTTCTGTCACCCACTGTATCTTATGAAGTTTTTTCATTGGTGAGTGATTGTCCTTAACCGAGTTCATCCTTATCCCTGTTTACTTGAAACTTTAACTTTAAGTTCTTGTGGTGCATGGAAGGATAGTATATGAGGAGCAAAATGTAAATTTGTTGTTTACATCTTAGAATAGGGGAACCTTTATTCTTTCCATAAAGATTATAGATAGGTACTGTCCTAGTTTTTGAGTTTAGAAGCTAGATGTTTTATTCAGGTTCTTTAAATATATAGAACGAACAATTGGTGACTAATTCTCATTTATGAAATATGCAGAACGAAGGTGATCATGGTTGTGTGATTATTTTATTTGGGTTGACGAAGAAGGTATGCTCCCTGATAGTTCAATGCCCAAATAGCTGACACTACAAAAAAAACCATATTTACTAACGCTTGATATAGGGGCATTTTAATTAAACGCCTTCATATGGGGGTGTCCCAAAAAAAAATTAGAGACGCTTGCCCAATAAAACGCTTCCAATAATAATAGGCGTTCCAGCAAAGCATGCCCCAATTTAATATATTAGGGGCGCTTGCGAGACAAGCGCCCCAATTTAATATATTATGGGCGCTTTCTAGCCAAGCACCCCCAAATTATAGGGGCTCTTTCAGCCAAGGGCCCCAAATTAGGGGCACTTTGCATCCAAGCTCCCCAAATTATAGGGTCCTTGCAGCCAAAAGCCCCAAATTAGGGGCGCTTTCCAGCCAACGCCCCAAAAAAATTAAGTAATTGACTATTATTTACCCAATCCACATAAGCCATTCTTCATCGCCTCCACTGAGCCTGAGATGGGTTTCCCAGTCCTTTGAGGAGTGCCCCCTCCATCTCCTCCCTTGCCTTGATACCAGGTGCCCTATTTTTTCTTCTTAAATTGTCGCGTACTCTCTCTCGCTCTCTAGCTTTCTGATCTGGCATTCGTTCTTGCCGATTTTTAAGTTTTTTTTTTTTTTTTGTTAATTTGTCTAATTTTAATTTTTGCTTGCAGATCTGCAAATTAATTTTCACTTAGCTCTCTCTCTCTCTCTCTCTCTCTCTCTCTCTCTCACACTCAGTTTTCTCTCCCGCAGTACTCCGGCATGCAGCTCTCGATCTCTCTCTCACACCTCCGGTGGCTTCGCTCCTCCGATCTGGCGAATATAAACAATATTCCCCCCACGGGCGGCGGACAAGAAGACTTGTAATTTGTTGAACAAATTATAAGAAGAAGGTCTTGTATTTTTAGGTTTGGTTTTAGAGTGAGAGAACCCGAGAGAGTCTAGAAGAAGAAGAAGAATAGGGGTTTTGGCCAAGTGTTGTAGTGAGGTATATCTCTAACATTTTCTTATGATTTTCGTTATATCCATCAGATTGAAGCTCAAAATTGTGATGATTTGTGGGATTTTTGATTTGCTATAGAATTAGGGTTTCTGTTTGGAAATCTGGGCCTTTTGTTATTTTGTTGTGTTGGTGGCCGATTGGGACTTTGGGGTGATTGTTGTCATATTGTTGTTAAGGTGTGTTAGTGTCTTTACTTGTGATTTTCAGAACATGATTGGTTAAGCATTCTAAGCCAAGGCCCATTTCTTCATACTTTGTTGCCTTAATAACACAATACATGTAGCAGCGAACAAGAAAAAGGAAATGCAATGCCATTTTGTGTTTGGCTCAACTTATGGAATATGAAAAGAGTACCAAACTTCTGAACAAACGATTTATGCCTATACTAATTTAGTTTCTTGTTCTTTGTCTTGACTCAAGGGGTGAAGAGGTGCTTGAATGAAGGATGATGGCTCCAAGATATCACCCAGCAATGAAGACTGTTAGCCCCGTGAGGAAAAAGCTGAAAGTGAAAACTGTGTTCAATATCTACCTACCCAATGTTGAATCTAGCAAGAGTACCCTGTTATTTGTTTCTGCAAGTTCCATTAGGAATAAAACTCTTCGTGGCTGCATGGGTGATCGTATGCATGATTAATAATCCAAGCTTTATGGCTTTGGTTGTAAACTATTTCCTTAGATTCTTGGGTCTAGGAAAATTGCTTTGATCCTTTTGGTTTGATGATGGCAGAAATCAAAAAAAGATGCAGCAATTAAAAGGCATATGAGGTTTGGTTTTATAGTGAGAGTGGCTTGTATTTTGAGGTTTGGTTTTAGAGTGAGAGTTTTGAATGTAATTATAAGACTTGTATTTTGTGAGGAATTGTAATTTATTAGGAGCAATTGAGATTGTATTTCAATAAATTTTTTATTCAAAATATATATTATGGGATTGTATGGTATTGAATTTGGACTTGTTATCTATTTTTCAAACAGGGAAAAAAAAAAAAACACAATGAAGAGGCATATGAGAAAAAAAATAAATATATGTTATGGGATTGCAGTGAAAACTACCCTATATATGCTGTTAAGATTTTGGTCGGCTCAGATTTAATCTATGCTTTTTTAACTCAAAAACTCACGCCGTTTGACCAAACAACAAACGTCTCTTTTTTTCCGTGATATTTTCTTCCATCAAACAAAGCAAACCTATATTTGCTACTGGAAACGTCTCTTTTGATTTGCAATGGGAATTGTTGGCATTCTGTGGTTTCCAATAAGAGATAGAGCAAAACATGTCTTATTCTTCTAGTCTCTCCCTCCCTTATATTTGTGAGATTTTTATTATGCGAAGATATATATATAAAGACTGTTCTTTACTGCCTTTTAGCACATCCAAAATAACCGATTGTTGCTTTCACAAGGTAAATGTGTCTACCATTAACCATATATATTACACATCGAACATGACAAATTATTGCTCTCACAATCCCTTTCTTTGGATCTAATATTTTTGCCAATCCGGCTTCTTCCTTTTTTTTTTTGTTAGCCTCCATTACTGCAATTGCCTTATCCATAGTTGGTACAATAGGTTTACCTCTTCTAGTAGCCGTTGATGTACATGTAGTAGTTAGCCCCAATTGTGGTTGAGGAGGCTGAGAAGATCCAATTGGTTAAGCAGACCCTTCTGGTTGCAATGTCTCATATTCCTGCGTCAACAAGTGTGTGCTCACATTAACCAATCATCAAATTCAAAAGAAAATAAAATAAACACTTAGTGTATGAAGTACTCACAGTAGCACTAGCATTGTTCTAAGACTGTGTGGACTGTGTTTGAGGAGGTCCATACAACCGTACTGTGTTGATAGTACCCTGAAACTATATAAAATTAAAATACTAACTTTCATTCAAAAGTAAAATGCACATTAAATTAAATGGACCACAATGAAATAAATCAATAATATTATCAATAGCTTGCTCACACTAGCATTGTTTTGAGACTGCGGTGTTTGATATTGAGGAGGCCCATACAATCTGACTGTGTGGACTATACCCTGAAATTGACCTCTACCTCCACCCCTAGTCCTTGGTCCATCTCTATGCAGTCTAGTAGGCCCTCCCCTAGTCCTTGGTCCACCTCTATGCAGTCCAGTAGACCCTCCCTTAGTCCTTGATCCACCTCTTTGCAATCCAGTAGACCCTTCTGGCGTAGGTTGACGACGCATACCCCTATTACTCCCTCTACCTCTAGAAGATGCATTAGTAGCTTGCGAAATCTGCAAAGATGATGTAAACTTGGTAAATCGAATGTAATGAAGTTATGGCAAAGAGTAATGACATATTAACAGTTTGGAACTTACTATTTCAGTATCAGTGGTTGGCTGGGGAGTTGGGGTTTGACCATGTAAACTTGGACCATTACCATCTTGTACCTATGATAACAAAATTGTTACACATTAACATATTATAACCAAAAAAAAAAAAAAAAAAAAACATAACAAAGCTCCAGTAGTAGCTCACCTCAAGTTGTCTTGCACTACTGCTTTCTCCCCTGTAATTCACTACCTCTCTTCTGTTCTGTGGACAAGTTCTGCTATTGTGTCCAATCTCTCTGCATTTGGAGCATCTCATCCTAACTCCACCCTTCCTCATATGGTATTGATTAACAGGCTCTTCTGGACCCCTTATCCTTAATTTTCTGGGGCCTCCTGGGTTGTATTCTACATAAGGGGGGGTCCACATGATCGTAGTTTGTCTTCACCCATTGGTCCTCTCCAGGCATTGGATAAAACAATTTCATTATAGGCTTTTTTATACATCTCAACAGTATACCAATCATCTACATAATCTTCGAAGTCTGCATTAAAAAATCAAATTGCAGACATTGCATGTGCACATAGGATTCCTGTCAAGTCCCATTGTCTACAGCCACAAGTTTTCCTTAACAAATTTACAACATACTGCTTGTTATTGTGTGTCACTTCATATAACCCATCCCCAGCATATGTGTTGTACCAATGCCCAGCAACCTGTCCAATTTCGTCCAATTTTGCAACAACCCTTGGACAAAGCCTACCAGCCATAGTGCAAATGCCATCCCTCTTTGTTTGATATCTCTTCATCAACTTCTTCCTTATCATTTCCAGCATAGATATGATTGGCAGGTCACGCGCCTTCAGAATGTAAGCATTGAAGCACTCGCACAGATTGTTCACAAGTAGATCACACTTGGGAAATGTATTGAACCAAGCCCTAGACTGTGAGCTTGGGTCAATCTTTGACAAATAGTTGTATGCTTCTTGACTTATAAGCTTCAATTCATCCATTTCCTTATGGAAATCAGTTTCAGTGTATGTTGCTGCTGCAGCCCATAACTTGTCCTTCAATGCAAGACCACGATGACCTATATCTCTGTAGTTCGCATACAAATGCCTTACACAAAACCGGTGGTCACCTCTAGGAAGCACCACATCAAAAGCTGGTTGCAGCCCCTACAATTGGTCACAATAATAAATAAAAATTGGTTACCTTTTGATGAAAACAACGAAAATTAAAAACAAAGAAACATAATGAACTTAAAATATAGTTACCTTTTGACGATCAGAAATAAATGTCCATCCTTATGCAGGGGGTGCCAAGATCTGATTGCAAAGTCTCAAGAAACCATATCCAACTGTCTTTGGTTTCTGCCTCAACAACGGCAAGTGCCACTGGGTACATGTTATTATTGCCATCCCTCGTAATGGCAGACAAAAGCTGTCCCTTATAAGTCCCCTTCAAAAAACATCCATCTAACCCAATAATAGGCCTACAACCAGCTCGAAAACCTTTCTTCAGGGTAGCCAAAGAGAAATACAACCTATGGAAACATGCTGGGTGGTCAGGTAAATGTCTATCAATCTTCATCATCACACAACTACCCTGATTCGTTTGTCTAATTGTTTCACAATAATCCCAAAGCTTATTGTATTAAAGCTTTACTTTGCCCTGAATCATTTCCTTTGCAATTCTTCTAGCCCTATACATCTGCCAATTATTAACATCAACACCCCACTTATCTTTAACTTCCCCAAGAATTGCCTTCAACAGCATGTTAGGTTGTGCTCTAAACTTGTCAATCACTTTATCAGCAATCCAGGATGATTTCACAGTCGAATTCCTATGCTTCCTTGTACAAGTGTGTTTGGCCTGTATTGACCTAATTTCAAATGACTCCTCATCCTTAGATTTACAACCGTAGACCCGATACCTACAACCTAGATCCCTGCATACCACAATACATTTGGATAGGTAATTCTTTTTAAACCTTATACCCTTCCCATTTCTTAAATTGTTCTCTCTAATAGCTTCTCTAAAGACTTTGATTGAAGGAAATCTCTGCCCATTACTCAACTGTGGATTGTACATGTCAGTTTGCTGAAATTCTATTTGCCTAGTTACACATGTGGCAAGAGATGAAACCTCATTCTCCTCATCACTTCTGGGAGGGGATACAAGAATGTCACTTTGTGCCATGTCTGAGTTTGCATCATCATCATCAACCTCATCACCATAGCATTGACCCCTTCCACTAACTTGTATTATTGCTCTCTCTGCATTTGCATTTTGATTATCACCCTCCGCCTCCTCATCACTCTCCTCCTCATCATCATTATCCTCCTCCCCATCCTCACACTCATTACCATCCCCATCACCCTCAACACCACGCTCCTCAACATTGCCCCCTTCCATGGATGGCACAGGAAGGTTGTTATCTTCATCAAACATGTCCGGTTCTAACATTTCTTCCCAATCAGGATCATCTCGATCAATCCTACTAATTTCACCATATTCACAATCATTATCATCATTATCATCTTCATATTCATCATCATTAATTGTAGGCTCATCAAATGAAACACGGTACAACGTAATGACTAGTACCCCTACATGTGCAGCAACCATTTCCAACACAATATAGTCTGATGAAATTAATTTCAGATCACTTTGGATACTACAACCTGGCTGTACGTAATACACTAGATCCCCTGACTTGTATCCATACCTTTTTACTATACCCTCAATCTCAAAAAATGACAACTTGTCCTCTTCAAACTTCTCATCATACACATCTACCTCACCCCCCACATATGCGCACGTAAACCTCCTATTAATCTTACCACCGTAATGCACCTCAAATACAAACTCTCTTGTAGTCATCCTAAACAATAGAAGAAATAAAGAAAATTAACAAATCTATAAAATATTAAACAAATCAAGCTTAAGTAAATATTAAGTACATATTAATTAATTAATTAAAGTTAATCAATAATTACTATTTCACATGTATGATAAGATATGTTGTTTTTAGTATAGCATGCACATGTAGCCAATAGATTCAATAATTAAATGGTCAAATGCACATGAGATTCATTATTAACAGTTCAAGTCTTACATGTAGAGAAATCCCCACCATCCATCATGGTCATCAGTTAGCCCCATGCATGTTGTTATATGTGCGCGATTGATGGTACTACCTAGCTTGCTTTTTATCCTTCAAACAAATGGTCGCCTCTCATGCTCTCATTACCACTTTCTTTGGTTTTCTTGCATCCACATTTTTCTTTTCAGTTTGGTTCCGCAGAAAAATATCTCTTCTCTACACATGCATTAAATAATTTGGGTTTGTAGTTTACAATGTTAAGTCACATACATGTGATGGAAAGGCCAAAAAAGATTGTCTCAAAACATTTCTCCTTTACACTTGTTCAACATCTTCTTAAGGTCAAATCCTGTTGGGATTATTCTAGATCGAATACAAATGGGCACGGGACACACACACACACATCTAGATTCGAGAAATACATCATATGTATTATAATTGGCAAAGAGGGACATCTATCTTCATTGTCTGCTCTTTATGAAGTCACTAAATTTGGATGGTGTCTGATGACATGCACAAAGGGAGTTTTAGTAAATGAATTAATGGGTTTTAATGAAATAAAGTAGTATTTAATTCTTTTAAAACAAACATAACCAAAATTTTATAAAGCTAATTCATCTAATTAAATTCAAGAAAACCAATGAAAGTGGATTGACAAGAAAACTAATTCATCTAATTACCTTGATTGAAAAGTTCACAACAATATCATTTAATTTATTATGTCGTCTTAAGAATGGACAGATCACAAGCATCATATATATATATAAATTCTTTTTAACAAAAGAATTAATGGCACCAAAC
Source organism: Corylus avellana (assembly GCF_965113065.1). Lineage (NCBI taxonomy): Eukaryota > Viridiplantae > Streptophyta > Magnoliopsida > Fagales > Betulaceae > Corylus > Corylus avellana. The sequence goes on along the minus strand of NC_142500.1, from coordinate 7,848,248 downwards.
ACGTCTCATCATTAAACTTTTAAGATCTAATTTTGTTTCCAACATATATAGGTGAGGCCAAACACGCGATATAGGGACCACCCAGACGACATTTATATATTATGTTGAAGAGGTAGTGATGAGAAAAGAAATATTTCTTTAATTAATGTTTCCCAGCCATGGAAGTAGTAGAAGCCTAGAAGAAACCTATTGTTGATGATGCAGATATAATTAGCCGATGAGGTAGAATATTATAGCTGTGGGCTCTCATAATGCTTTTGAGAAAATTTGACACATTTATTGTCTCAACAACCAAGCATGTGCATCGTTTTCATCGTTATTGAGAAGCAATGTTATAGAAACCATTTACTCTGAATGTCAATATCATACTTTACGTAGGGGACCACAAAAAAAAAAAAACTATACCCATAGCATATAAAATCCACAGAACCCATCAACCCCTATGCGTAAAACCCATCAAACAATAAGCAGACAATAAACCCATAAACCATAAACTACAAATATTATTCAATGAAACCAAAATCTCCAATAAGCAGACAAGCAAAAAAATATACAAAAAAAAAAAAAAAAAAAAAAACAAACAAACAAACAAACAAACTAAGGGATCCATATCATTTTCCTTTCACCATAAAATCAATTTCCCTTCGCCCAAATCAAAACATCAATAAAGAAAACCTAAACCCATCGTGAAAGAGAACTCTACAAACCCTAAAAATAGGAAAACTCAATTAAATTTAGTGTTAAACCTTTAGTGGCCGAAATCTTGAAAGGAAGACGTCTTTTGCCCCACGATCTATATGTTTTTTGTGAATTTAATGGGTTGGTTAAACAAATTGCAGGTGAGGCGAAGTGAAGTGACGAACTAAAAACGGCGTGACAAACTGAAAACTGCTGGAAGGGGCTCTTTTGTTTGCTGAAATCTGCTGAAATCTGATGGAGTGATGAACTGAAATCTTGAAAGGAACAAATCGAACGTAAAAGACTGATCTTTTTCAAGCCAACACCCAAGGAAACTGATCTTTTTCTCATGTGAAAAACTGTTGGACGAAGGTTAACGTTGTAGCTGTTGGACGTGGTTGTAACTGTTGGATGTGGGTTGTCTAGTTGCTTTCAAACTGTTGTTGTCATGTTGTAGTGTTGCAAGGAGTTTTTTTTTTGAAACCCTAAACGACAAGTTAAGTTGGATTTGTTTTTAATTTGATTTTTTTTTTTAAAAAAAAAAAAGGGTATTTTAGTAACTTAACCTCAACAAAACGACGTCGTTTTGCATTTTTTATCCATTTTGACGGTGTTAACTAACGGAGTGGCCAAATTGCAAGTAGTAGTAGGGGTGCAAAGGCGGTTACGGTTAGCGGTTAGTGGCAATAACCGCTAACCGTAACCGCCTTAGTGGTTAGTAGATTTTACTAACCGCAACCGCTATTAGCGGTTAGCGGTTAGCGAAATAGATAACCGCCCGCTAACCGCTTTTTTAAAATTGGGCTTTTTTTTTGGGCTTTTTGGGCTTATTTTTTTACCCTCATTTTTTTTTCTTGTATTTTTAATATCTTCTTGGGCCCAATTGCTATAAAAAGAGCCCATATTGAAAGATCAAAAATATTTGACCCAAAATTTAGGATCACCAATCCTAAATTTGTACATTTGTTCTTGTTTTTGTTTTGACTACAAATTCATATGCAAATATTTGACCCAAATATTTGGGTCAAACAGAAAAATCAAAAATATTTTACCCAAATATTTGGGCTTATTATATAATCATATGATTTAATGATCAAGTCATCATGTGATATAATCATATCAATTATAGTGATAATATATAAATTACTAAAATTATAATGATAATACATTAATACTTAAATTGTGTTTATAAGTAACACATTGGTCATTGTTTAATCCAATGTCAATTACTTAATTTGATATTATACGAATCATATGATCATTGTATAATAATAATATGATTCACTTGAAGTCTTGAATAAAGTATTTGAATTGTCATTGAATCATATGATTAAATATTGATATTATACATTTATATTATTCATATACATATGCAGACTTATATAGACTTATAACATATATAGACTTATAAGTTTATAACATACATTGGAAATAAGTCTCTAGATATTTAATTGTTGTATTAGTATGAATTGGTATACTTATGAGTTATGTCATATTATATATGGATAATTTGTTATTATATAATCAAATGATTTAATGATCAATCTTATGTGATATAATCATATAAATTATAGTGATAATATATTAATACTCAAATTGTGATTTAATTATTTTTAAAAAAAATTGTGATTTAATGATCAAGTGATTATGTTATATGTATAAATATTTTTATAATTATAATTATAAAAATATATTATATAAAAAGGCGGTTAGCAGTTAGCGGTTACGGTTAGTAAACCCAATAACCGCTAACCGCTAACCACTAGGCGATTATAACGGTTAGGCGGTTAGCGGTTAGCGGTTAATACGGTTAAGCGGTTAGAACGGTTAGCGGTTAGAGCGGTTAACTGGCGGTTTTTAACCGCCCACCTTTGCACCACTAAGTAGTAGGTAGTTTGGGGGCTACTTTATTACATTTTAAACATTGTGGGGCTAAATTGCAAATGACTGGTAGTTTGAGGGGCCATTTTATATTTTCCCCTAACATTTAAAAGGCTCTGTTTACTTCGATGTAAAATTGTTTCCATAAGAAAATATTTTTAGGAATGCTATTTTCCCTGAAAATGTTTTCTGTCGAAAGCATTTTACGGCGTTTACTGTGCACACGGAAAATAATTTTTTTTTTAATATTTTTTTTCCAATAAGGTCCCCACCGGGACCTGCACAGGACTTGTTCGAAACCCTGCAGGGACCTGCCCAGGACCCCTCCGAGACTTGACCGGGACTTGTCCGGGACCTCGCCAAGACCTACCCAGGACTTGCCCGGGACCCGCCCAAGACTTGACCGGGACCTGACTAGGACTTGACCGGGACCCCGCCGAGACCTACCCCGACCCACCCTGGACTTGCCCGGGACCCTCCCAGAACTTACCCAGGACACCGCCGGGACTTGACTGAGACCGGCTCGGGACTTGCTCGGGACCCCGCCAGGACCAGCCAGGGACTTGACTGGGACCCGCCGGGACCTGACCGGGCAAGTCCCAGACGGGTCTTGGGTAGGTCCGGTCAAGTCTCGAGCAGGTCCCAACGGGGTCCCAGGCAAGTCCCGAACGGGTCTCGGGCAGGTCCGATCAAGTTCCGAGCGGGTCTCGGTCAAGTCCAGGGCAAGTCCTAGGCGGGTCCCGATCAAGTTTCGGGCAAGTCCTGGTCAAGTCCCGGCCAAGTCCCAGCGGGGTCTCGGGCGGGTCCCGGTCAAGTCCCGGCGAGGTCTCGAGTGGTATCTGGTCAAGTCCCGGGTGAGTTCCAGTCAAGTCTTAGGCGGGTCCCGGTCAGGTCCTGGGTGGGTCCTGGGCAAGTCCTGGTCAAGTCTCGAGCAGGTCCCGGTCAAGTCTCGACGAGGTTCTAGACGGGTCTTGGCAAGGTCTATCGATTTAAAAAATGAGATGCTCATAGTCGGAAAATGGTTTCGGTCAAAAGGAAAATATTTTCTATTGACCACTATTTTACGTCGAAGTAAACACCGTAAAATATAAAAATCATTTTCTAAAAACCATTTTACGTCGAAATAAATGGAAGTATTACTCTATTTTCATTAATCCATCAATTAATGTCGAGAAATTTCTTTTTCGATACGACATGATAAGTAACACTTATATATGAAGAGTCCCTTAATTCTAGGCCATTTGTTCTACATTCATTTTCATCCGTTTAAAATTGAAAAACCAGAATATTATGTACGCATAAGTAATCAAACAAAGAAAACTGTGTATTACAAAAAAATAAAATTATATAAAATTAAACAACCAAAATATTAGTTAATGAATATTAATTATTTCATACTATTTTAACTGATTAGTCATAAGTCTATTACACTAGGAAAATGATGCTCTCCATTTCAAATCCCCTCAATTTTTTCTAATTAGTGCATTTAGAATGGCAAAATTGTCCATTCACTTCTATATGTTTCAACTATTATCAAAGTCAATTCCACTTCACAGTTGCAGAAAATAAATAATCTGAATTAATTGAGTAATGCTATAAGTCCTAAGTTTTCCTAGAGTCATTCCAAATGTGATGTGGCTTTTAAAATTACCGTTTGATTTGAGATGTGATTTATTGACTTTTGATCTATTGGTGATTTTAAAGCCACATCATATTTGGGTTGACTCTAGGAGGACTCCTTCATTAATGTATGAAGTGTAAGAGACAACTATAATCAAGAGTTTCTTATTAGTTATAGTATGGTACATATCAGATAAATAAGCTAGCGCCATCCAATCCTGTGGTTTTTATCTTTAGAGATAGCATTGCCCGTGTGGGTTGCAGTGCCTTGGCAAGTTCTCCCACAAGATTGTTGTGTTTTTTTTTTTTTTTACTCCATTTTTATCCTTAGAGCATTCACAATGGTTTATGTATATTTTTATGCACAATGACTAATCAAAACCCACTTTATCAAGTTTAGTTAATGAGTTTTAAAATACACCATATATCTGATTATATATATATATATATATATCATTTAAATTTTATTTGTTTTTATTTTTTTATAAGGATTCCGAAAGATCATATTTTTCAACTTTTTGGAAAAAAGGGATGTGAAGAGAGAAATAGTAGGAGAAAATCTTGGGAAAAGAGAGATGTGGAAGAAAAATAGTAGGAGAAAATAAAATGGCTCCCCTGAATAGTGCCGCTATATATACTGTTTGAGAATAACTTCTTTAAGGTCTGGGCACAAACCAAGGTCTTTGTGCCCTCCAATAAGAGGGCGACACATCAGTGTAGAACACTAGAAACAAAAATACGGAAATTCTTCGAGAGCCACCCCAGCCACCAACCTGCAGCCGGAGATGACGCCAGCCGGTACAGAAAACGCCGGAGAATGGAGATGACACCATCCGGTACAGAGAATGCCGGGTAAGAGAATGGTGTTCCCCCTCCTTCTCTCTGGTGCCCCCTCTCTCTCTCTCACTGGCGGCAACAAAAAAACAGACAAATTTTTAATTTGAGAAGAAGGGAGAGAGAGGGAGCACCTGCAGTAGATTTTTTTTTTTTTCCTGCTGTCGGTGTGTGTGTGTGAGAGAGAGAGGGGGGAGCACCGGTGTGTGTGTGCGAGAGAGAGACGGAGAGGGAGCACCTGTGTTTGTGTGAGAGAGGGAGCATAGCAAAATAGAGAAAAAATTTCTCTGTTGCTGCCGGTGAGAGGGAGGGCACTGGAGAGAGGGAGGGGGAGCACCGTTCTCTTACTCGGTGTTCTCTATACCGGACGGCGTCATCTTTTGCTTTCTCTGTACCGGCCGACGTCATCTCTGGTGGCGTCTCCGGCGTCGTATCCGGCGGTAGGTTGGTAGCTGGGGTGGGTCTTAGAGAAAAATATGAAAAGTTTATTCTAGAAGGTGTTTTGTTTTAGGTATTCTAGAAAAAAGATTAGGTGGAACACCATATTTTTGTTATAGTATTCCACATTGATGTGTCGCCTTCTTATTGGAGGGTACAAAGACATTGATTTGTGCCAAGACCTTATAGAAGTTATTCTCATACTGTTTTATTTTGGCTAATCCAATAAAATATCCATTTTGCTTTTTTTTTTTTTTTTTGCTAATCCAATGTGGGGGTTTTTTTTACAAATCTGATTAACTATTTTAGATAAAAGTACTATTTGGCTCCTTCATTGTAAATGCTAATTCCTATAAAATCAACAACCATATTTGATTAATGCTAGAAGAAGAAAACATTACACATCTAATACATCTAACTCAAGGACGACTCATGAAGTTTTCCAAGATATGAATTAATCTGCAAATTGTTTTTATTTTTTATTTTTTATTTTTTTAATTATTTTTAGGGGTAACTTCATTTTAAACCCCTGAATTACCATGTGATTTAACAATTCCCCAAACTTCAAAACTTCTCAATTTGAACCCCTGAACTTTCAATTGCAGTTAATTTGAACATCTCCGTCAGATTTTAAACGTTAAAAGTAAAATAATGACGTTTATACCACTGACTTTTTTTATAAAATTTCAAATTTACCCTTGATTCCAAATTAAAAAACTTATTCTCAACAGTTTTAAAATTGCTATTTTTTAAAATTGTAGTTATTAAAATCGCGCTTTAATAAACTTAAGACCTGTTTGGGTGTGCGTTTGATGGGCCTAAAAGTGCATTTAAGATTCAAAAAGTTCATTTGAAGGAAAAAAAAAATATTTGTTTGGTAAAAAAAATTGAAAACACTTTTAACAGTCTAAAAAGCTTAAAAACGCCCAAAACGCACACATGCTTTTAAAAATGAAGCTTTTACCAAAAAACGCTTTTTAACTTAAAAGTTGTACTTCTCAAACACAATTTCAAATATAGTCTTAAATACATTAATTTCTTTTATTATTATTATTATTATTTTCTCAATGTGAAATACAATACTTAAATTACACTTCAACATCATACCGCGGAACCGGCACGGGCACCTCCTATAGCAGCTCCGACCCGCCTTCTAGTCTACGATGGAACCACCTTTATGGGTGGAAGCGGGCTTCAGCTTTCCCAAATATTTTAAAACCCCCCAAAATGATTTGTTTTTATGAGTATTCTCCTTGAAAAATTTATTTTTCATTTCCCCAAAAAGTTTTCTTTTTAAGTTTTCTCCCCCACACACGTCAAGATCTTGTTCCGCCCCTGTTTCCAGGTACCTCCTGACCTGGATTATCGTCGGGCGTCCCTCAGGTGACTGGTTTGAACAAATCAAGCCCAGTTCGAGCACCAAACAAGCCTCAACCGGATCAAACGTGCCCTCCAGCCTTGGGTCAACCACATCAAGAATTTTTCCTAGGCTCCATTTCTCCCACACCCAGCTCACCAGCGCGACCTCCTCGAGGGATGCTTTTGGATCAATGGGTCTTCTACCACATACCACTTCCAGCAACAAAGCACCAAAGGCAAACACATCGGAGCTGCTTGTAGGCATGCCGGTGAGTATGAGCTCTGGAGCCAAATAACCCATCGTGCCCACCAACCTGGTGGTGCTTGCGTTGTAGCCGTGCAGCCCGTGCTCGTATAGCTTAGCAAGACCAAAATCGCCCAGCTTTCCATTAAACTCCGAATCCAATAACACATTTCCTGCCTTGATGTCTCTGTGAAGTATCTTTCGGTGACTCTCCTCATGTAAATATGAAAGCCCTGAAGCAACATTTTTGAGGATCCTGAGCCTTTGCTCCCAGCTCAGGATTGTTTTAGGCTCATCAAAGAGGTGCTTGTCCAAGCTTCCATTCGGCATGAATTCATACACAAGTAGTAGATCATTTCGCCGACTACACCAACCCAACAATTGAATCAAATATCTATGACGAAGACAGCCAATACTAGCAACCTCCGACACGAATTCTCGCATACCTTGTTTCGAACCATGGGAAGTACGCTTGACAGCAACTTGGGTGTCTGAGTTCGCAAGAGTTCCTCTGTAAACTCGACCAAAACCACCAACCCCAATTATCTGTGTGTCATTGAAACCCCCTGTTGCTTTCTTGAGCTCATTGTAAGAAAATCTACGCGGTCTATCAATTAGATCATCCACCCATGGCTCAGGCAGAAAATTCCTATGGATCCACCTCACGATGTATAACATCCAGTCAAACAGAAAAAGCCGCAACGGCTCCCTGATCCTCCTGAAGATGTAATACGTCAAAGCAATAAGCAAAATCACAGCCAAAGCACCTAAAACAGAGACACCAACAATTAGGCCTGTGTGATTCTTTTTGGCCCCAGTGGGGAGCTGATGGAGTTTATCCAAATAAAGATTGTTAGCATCTCCTCCATTCATGTTGAAGCTCCACCCCAGGATATAATGCGAGCTCGCGTGTGAACCGGTTGAAGCAGAAAACCCGATGTACATGGATTCTTGAAGAATATCCGACAGATTCACTGTATAGGACAAAAGTATAGACCTGGGTCTACCTGAGTCCTGCGCAACCTTTACATCTAATTGATTCACCTGCGAATTATATTCGATCCAAGCCTGAATTACTTGACCACTCTTCAAGTCAAGCTCTCTCATGTTCGTATCACTTCCCTTAAACTCCATAGCCGGAACAGATTTCTTCGATACGATGCTATTGATGTCGAGGCCAACATGGTTGTCGTTGAGGTCATGTAGCTCCGGGTCCTTGAAAGTGTAGAATTCGACCGCAAATACGTGGTTTGAGAAGTTCCCATCTTTGCTGGCGTTGAAGAGACCAAGATAAGGGCCTGGAGCAGCCCTCGGAAGCTCTTTTGTGGGAGAGATTGTGAAAGCAAGGCCATCCCCGCCTGTCTGATCATGCGCTGTGATTACAGCAAAAGCGAACGCGGTGGAGAAGGACATGACTTCGCCGCTGGAGTTTTTGAACTGGATTGGATATGAATAAAATGCGTGGCCGACGACTTGGAGCGAGTCATTTGTTAGCCGAAGCATGCCATTGTTCTCAAACGCTGCAAAGCCATTTAAGCTCATGTTGTTTCTTGCAGCACTAGTACTAAACCCATTGCTGAATCCGCTCAGCAAGAGTCCACCATTGGCTAGATCAGATTTTACTGGGTATAGAAAAAGAAGGAAGACCCAGATAGAGACGAGATTTTCGGCAGCCATGCGAGAGAAAAGAACTTAGCTTTCTGAAGCAGAGGAAAAGTTCAACTTCAAACGAATCTGCCCAGCTATCCCTGACAGCCCGATTCCCTCACGATTTTTTAATCTTCTCAACAAAGAATCTCTGCAGAGATTTCACTTCCACAGAGCCACCCTATGCATAGCCATTGAGCTCTGTAAACAGCTTTACAACGTTTTTTTTCCTGAAAATCCCCAAAGATCAATCAAATAGGAAACAGACACCGCAATTCTTGCACCAAGCAATCTTCACACTTAAAGCTTGCATTGAAAGCCTTTACATCTAATGCCACTTAATTCATTTTCATATAGCGGACCAAAAATATCCACGATCCTAATTGAACATTCACATAAACCATAGAACCCATTTTCTATCCCTTAACCCCAACTTACCAACACAAACGGATAAAAATAAAAGATATAAATCTGAAATGGGTACTGTCTTTTTCTTACCTTTGGCTCTAAAGTCAACCGAATTGTCTACAATCTGTGGCTCTAAGCGAAGATTTGCAAACGACCTAGTTCGTAATTCGAGCTTGTGTTAGAGAGTTCACACTGTGAACTGCTTGTAGACAGAGGAATATAAAGAAACAGTACAAAAATCCATTACACTCAGAATTTCAGGTGAGTGTGCCGAGAAAAAGGAAAATAAAAAGAATGAGAAATATACTAACCAAGAAAAAAGGTAATTGAGAAATAGGAAGAGGATTTGGAAGGGAAATGGCGTGGGGGGCTCGCAGAGGATGAAGGAGAGATGGTGGGTAGAAGGTTTGAAGAATGGAAAATAGTATATCTCGGGGACCAGGGGTTGTCTCGGAAGCTCCATCTACGGCAATTGCCAACGTCTGCCTGGAATTTTCTTGAATACATTATTGGACTTCTTTTTAGTCATCCCACACGTTTTCACAAATTTATTGCAAACCGTGTGCATGCACTTCTTTTGTCAAGCTTCCTCGAGAAGCTTTGACAAAAGAGGGCACTTTATTTGAAAAAGTGCCCTCTTTGTTGCTTATTAAAGAACTTCGAAAAACAAAAAAAAAACAAAAAAAAAAGACATTCCGTCATTTTGAGGGTGTTTGGCAAACCCTGGTTTTACACGGCATTGTACATCTCTGAGTTGGTGCCTCTCCAGGTACAGTTTGGGGTTCAACAGACTGACCCAGCCGGTTTGAAAAATAAAAGTATAGATAATTTCTATTTTGCCCTTTCAAAACACTTTAACAAATAATTGTCTAATCTTTCATAAGGGCATAATTATCTTTTAACAAAAGATGGCTTATCACATACACAATTAACCGTGTGGTCAGAAGGCACTGATCGAGGAACAGTACCATGAGAAGTGGGGAATGTGCTGCAGCTTAACAAACAAGGCCTTTTAGTAAGAAGCCGAGAGAGAGAGAGAGAGAGAGGGAGCAACTTTAGTTGAGCTCGTAGAAAACTGAGCAAGTGCAGAAATAGAGCATTGTGTAGGAGCAAGATATATTGTGAGTTGAGAGAGATATATTTGGTTGTATTTGGGTGTATGAGTGTTTTAACATTCTTTTATATTCTTCCTCTTTTTGAATTAGTGAAATCTTTCTTTACTATTGCACTGTAAATGTAGGTAAATTGTCAAATCAAGTAAATATTGTGTTCTTGTATGTCTTTTGTCTATTTTTCTTTTAAACACTATCTTACATTTGTTCCGCTTGAATGATTTTGGGAGAGATTGGGACCTTTCGTACAACATGTTGATGCGGGCCTATGCCCACTTAGTCTTTTGTTTCTTTACAATTTTTGTTACGAACTTAAGTTCGTAACAAGATAAATTAAGTTTTAAGGAGACCTAAACCTTTCAAATACAAAGTTTGTGATTAATTATTTTCATGCATTTATTCATAGCATAACCTCTTTAAATAGACGATTAATTACATATTACATAAAAGAACTAGAGATGAGTTATCATGAGACTCTTATTAAAATAATATTATAACTCTAATATGGATAGGATTAGCCGACTTATGCTATAGATAATATAAATTTAATACATAAAAGTCTAATATGGAAATGCCGTAACAATTTCCAACAAAATTTAGAGGAATTTCTACTGCACTATTTGCTCCTGACCTTTAGTTCCTCACTCCCGTCCATTAGTTTTCTTTTTTCTTTCTTTTTGTTTGTGATTTTCTTCAAAAATAAATTGTGGAAGACATGCACCAATAAATCGTGGGTTGGTTTCTGTGAAATTTTCACCAACTAAACAACCCATTGGGTTTATTTTTTTAGTATAATGCATTATGAGATTTTAGTCGTTGGGCGCTGCTGTCAAGTGTTTGACCAAATGCAAGAAAGAAACACTTATGAAAGATCCAAGCTGACGGGGTCGTTTCGGAAGCTGTTTCTACGAAAGATCCAGCAAAAAAAAAAAAAAAAACTTTCAAGACAATTGATCTGCGTGGAATTTTAAGGGAAAAAGGGTGCTGGCCTGATGCCTATATAGTCCTTCACATCTTTCCAATTTCCAACAAAATTAATAGGAAGTTCTATGCACTATTTGCTCCAGACCTTGGCTCCTGCCCATTAATTTTCTTTCTTAATTTCTATCTTTTTGTTTGTGACTTTCATCAAAAATAAATTGTGGAAGGCATGTAACAATAAATCATGGAGTTAGCAACTGAGTTTGCTGTGAAATTTTCACCAAGAAAGTAGACAATTGATAAGAGAAAATTGATAAAAATGTTATTTTAATTATACATGCATGTGTATTTTAATTTTTCCTTTTAATAGGGATTATGTTTTCTCTTTTCCATTAGGATTATGATTCCCCTTTTCTATTAGGATTAGGTCTTCATTTTTCAATTAGTATTTGTTTTCGTGTTCATTGTTAAATTAGGAGTTGCCTAGCCTATATAAAGACATCTAGTCTTTGTTATTTTTTAATTCAGTTTGAACTATCAATTAAATTGAAGTCTTTCAGAGTTATTTATTCGTTTGCTTATTTAGGGCAATTAGGGTCTTTCTCTTCCCTTATTTGTTATTTCTTTTTGGAAGCTTTGAGTTTGTATTGATGGATAATTAATGACAATTGAAGATAATTATAGTTTGCGTCAAATTATTCTTTTATGCTCTCGTATATGGTTTACTCTCATAATTAGTGTTTGTGTGGTGGATCTAGCTTGTGGCTTACTCCAACTAATTACAAATTAATTAGTGTGGAGGCATTACGAGTAACATTTTTAAGTTAGTTAATTTGAGTTGTTATAATAGTTGTCCTGTAGGCTGTAGTGACCCAAATAATTAATTAAGCTTAGGTAGCTTAGTTAAGGGGTTAATTTGGGTTTTGGGTCACTAAGGACACTAGAAGGATAACTTGAACTTTCGGACCGGACATACGCTCATATTTGTAGTGCGGACATACATGGGGGGATCACCGTACGTACGCTCCTCAAATAGTACACGGACGTATGCTACTTTTTGGAATACCCCTTGGATAATACCTCGACGTACAAGGCTGTCTTTAGACTGCTGTGTAAATAGTACCGGATGTACGCTAGGGTTGGCAGACGTCCACTGCTCTTCTGGAGAGTTGGTAGAGCCACTCAGCTATAAATACCCCCTACCCCTCATGAATTCTCACATTCTCTCAAACCCCCATGCTGCGAAAATCTCATTGTGTGTGTTGTGAGGTTTTGTAATACGTCAAAGCAATAAGCAAACTCACAGCCAAAGCACCTAAAACAGAGACACCAACAATTAGGCCTGTGTGATTCTTTTTGGCCCCAGTGGGGAGCTGAGGGAGTTTATCCAAATAAAGATTGTTAGCATCTCCTCCATTCATGTTGAAGCTCCACCCCAGGATATAATGCGAGCTCGCGTGTGAACTGGTTGAAGCAGAAAACCCGATGTACATGGATTCTTGAAGAATATCCGATAGATTCACTGTATAGGACAAAAGTATAGACCTGGGTCTACCTGAGTCCTGCGCAACCTTTACATCTAATTGATTCACCTGCGAATTATATTCGATCCAAGCCTGAATTATTTGACCACTCTTCAAGTCAAGCTCTGTCATGTTCATATGGTCATGTAGCTCCAGGTCCTTGAAAGTGTCGAATTCGACCGCAAATACGTGGTTTGAGAAGTTCCCATCGTTGCTGGCGTTGAAGAGGCCAAGATAAGACATGGTTGTCGTCGAGGTCATGTAGCTCCAGGTCCTTGAAAGTGTCGAATTCGACCTCAAATACGTGGTTTGAGAAGTTCCCATCGTTGTTGGCGTTGAAGAGGCCAAGATAAGGGCCTGGAGCAGCCCTCAGAAGCTCTTTTGTGGGAGAGATTGTGAAAGCAAGGCCATCCCCGCCTGTCTGATCATGCACGGTGATTACAGCAAAAGTGAATGCGGTGGAGAAGGACATGACTTCGCCGCTGGAGTTTTTGAACTGGATTGGATATGCATAAGACGCGTGGCCGACGACTTGGTGCGAGTCATTTGTTAGCCGAAGCATGCCATTGTTATCAAACACTGCAAAGCAGTTTAAGCTCATGTTGTTTCTTGCAGCACTAGTACTAAACCCATTGCTGAATCCGCTCAGCAAGAGTCCACCATTGGCTAGATCAGATTTTACTGGGTATAGAAAAAGAAGGAAGACCCAGATAGAGACGAGATTTGCGGCAACCATGCGAGAGAAAAGAACTTAGCTTTCTGAAGCAGAGGAAAGTTCTGCGTATTATATGCTAGTAAACTCGTTGATTGGAAATGGTAGGGGTTGTTTCGGAAGCTCTATCTACGACAATTGTCAGTATCTGCCTAGAATTTTCTTGACTACATTATTGGACTTCTATTAAAAAAAAAAAAAAAAATAGGCCAAATCGGGGTACGTGGCTCCAGCCACCCCTTGGCCAAAATGGGGTGGCCGGACCACCCCATTTTTGGCCCCAGCCACCCCCTGGCCGATCTGGGGGTGGTCGTGTCACATGCTAATTAATTGAAGTATGTAATAAAGAGATTGAATAAAGCACTAGATTAATAAGATACGAATACAAGGAAATAACAAGACTTGATTACAAGGAAATAAGATGAAAATATAGGAAAATAACCAGACATGAATATAGATAAATAAGTTGGCTATTCGAGGTGCCAGCCTCCAAGTACACACAAGATAATTCTTCTTCAGTAGTCAAACCCCACTCCACTTCCTTGTTAAATAGAATAAGAGATATATGGTGAGAATAACTGCCACATCTCTCCCCACATCTCTTTCACGTCTCCCAACAGATCACCCACCAACTTCTCTTAGCATAACTTCCCACTAAGGCTCAACAATATTAGACGTGCAACCTTATCTCTTCATTATAGTGGAGTGGCAGGGGCTCCTGACAATTCCCCCCTTCTTCGAGAACTTTGTCCACAAGGTGAGGAAACAAATTTCTGAGCTGCTGTAGCTCCTCCCAAGTCGCACTATCGGCATCCATGGCTGTCCAACGCACCAATACTTCAGTCACTGCCTGATTTCCCTTCCGTTTTAGACGACGTTGGAGGATTTGCTCGGGCTCTGGATGAGGAATTCCACTTGAACTTATGGGAGGAAGAGATGTCTAAACTGATGTAGTTCCGCCCAGCTTCTTCTTCAGACATGAGATATGGAACACGGGATGGAGCTTGGCGTCAGGCGGAAGAGCAAGGCGATAAGCAACTTTCTCAATCCTGTTTGTAATTTCAAAGGGTCCATAGTAATGGGATGCCATCTTGAGATTCTTCTTGTTGACAAGGGAGTGTTGTCGATAGGGCTGGAGGCGAAGGTAAACCCAGTCACCCACTACGAATTCTCGTTCAGTACGATGCCGATCCGCATAAAATTTCATACGATTATGGGCTGTGGTAATATTTTCTCTGAGAAGAGAGATGATTTGGTCCCTAGTACAGAGGCTATCCTCAACAGTTGGAACTTGGGTGGTTCCTGGCGTGAAGTGAGCGAGGCGTGGGGGAGGACACCCATAGACCACTTCATATGGACTGGTACGGGTGGAGCTATGTTGGCTGCTATTGTACCACCATTCAACAAGTGGTAGCCATTTCGCCCATTCCTTCGGTTGTTGATTGCAGAAACATCTGAGGTAATTCTCCAAGCATTTGTTGACCACTTCTGATTGGCCATCCGTTTGGGGATGGTAGGCAGAGCTGAATTTGAGTTGTGTTCCTTGCAACCGAAAAAGCTCATTCCAGAAGTGACTGGTGAAGATGGGATCCCTACCTGTAACAATTGAGGATGGCATTCTGTGCAATTTAAAAATGTCGTTGAAAAATTCCTGAGCGACAGTGGCGGCTGAATAGGGGTGCACCAGGGGCAGAAAATGGGCTTATTTGGAGAGTCGGTCAACCACTGTCATGATGGCATGCTTGCCGTGGGATGTAAGAAGGCCCTCAATGAAATCCATGCTAATATCGTCCCAAATCCGATGGGGAATTGGTAAAGGTTGCAATAATCCTGCAGGTGAGATATTTTCCCCTTTGTTCCTTTGACATGTATCACAGTCTCGCACGAACTTCTTCACATCTTGTTTAAGCCCTGACCAAAAAAAATCTCGCTTCATTCTATGCAAGGTCTTGTGAAACCCCGAGTGTCCTGCTACTGGGCTGCAGTGGAGATGTTGTAGAATTTGCCCTTTGATTGCGAGCTGGTCTCCAATAAAAATCCTTCCCCTCTAAAACAAGACTCCATTGCACAAAGTATATTTGTCTGATTGAACTCCGTGGTTGAGTTGTGTCAAGATTTTCTAGGTTTTGATATCAAATGCATAGCTGGACTTCAATTCATCTACCCAAGTTGCTATAGGAGTAGAGATAGTAGTAATGCTTCCCTGGTCTGTGAAATTGTCAGTGAGCTCGACTTCTCGTCTAGAGAGGGCATCGGCTACCTTGTTCTCTCATCCCTTTTTGTATTCCACCAGCATGTCATACCCTAGAAGTTTGGAAATCCACCGTTGCTGCATTGGAGTCCCTATTCTTTGCTCCAGGAGATGTTCAAGGCTCTGTTGGTCTGTCTTTACTTTAAAGGCTTGGCCAAGTATATATGGTCTCCACTTCTTGACTGCATACACCAAGGCCAGTAGTTCCTTCTCATATGTTGATAGGTACAGCGTCCTTTCCTTCAAGGCTTGACTCATGTAGGCTATCGGTCTCCCTTCTTGCATAAGAACAGCCCCAATCCCAGTTCCAGAGGCATCACATTCAATAACAAATTGTTTAGAGAAGTCAGAAAGGGCTAGGACAGGGGGTTGAGTGACTGCCCATTTAAGTTCGTCAAAGGCTATTTGTCCTGCTTCACTCCACTGGAAGCAGTTTTTCTTAAGCAGGGCAGTGAGTGGGGAAGCAATTTGGTCATATCCTTTGATAAATTTTCTGTAGTACCCCGTTAAACCCAAGAATCCTCTAAGAGATCTTATAGTCTTAGGTATGGGCCAATTAACCATTGATTCTAGTTTGGCTGGCTCAGCTCGTACTCCTTCCCAAGATATGATATGCCCCAAGTAATCTACCTCCGTACACCCAAACTTACACTTTGAGGCTTTAGCATAGAACTCATGTTTCTTTAGGGTTTCCAAAGTAGTCCTAAGATGTTCTAAATGATCAACCCAGTTTTTACTGTAAACTAAGATGTCATCGAAGAAAACTAGGATGAATTTTCTCAGAAAAGGTCGAA
Organism: Corylus avellana; assembly: GCF_965113065.1. Taxonomy (NCBI): domain Eukaryota; kingdom Viridiplantae; phylum Streptophyta; class Magnoliopsida; order Fagales; family Betulaceae; genus Corylus; species Corylus avellana. Next base: position 7,831,826 of record NC_142500.1, on the reverse strand, counting down.
ATATATCATTCATACAACTTTGGAAAGTGGCTGGGGCATTTGTGAGTCCAAAGGGCATCACTAGGAAAGTGACCTTGGTGAGTTCTAAATGCTGTTTTGGGAATATCTGGGGGGTAGACTCTAATTTGGTGATATCCTGCCCTTAAATCTAGCTTAGAGTAGATTGCATTCCCTTGTAATTCATCTAACAGCTCATCCACCACTGGGATGGGGTATTTAGCCTTCACAATATCCTGATTCAAAGCCCGATAATCAACACAGAACCGCCAACTTCCATCAGTCTTTCGTACTAGGAGTACGGGGGAGGAAAAAGGACTTTGGCTGGGTCGGATCACTCTAGTTTCTAACATCTCTTCCACCAATTTCTCTATTTCTTGCTTTTGAAAATAGAGGTACCTATAGGGTCGAACTGAAATAGGTTTCCCTTCTTCTTTAAGGACAATTATGTGGTCATGGTTCCTAGAGGGTGGTAAGCCTTTAGGTTCCGCAAAAATATTGCCATATTGGTGAGTAACCTCTGCAGTTGAGGAGGTGACGGACCAGGGGAAGGGGTGGTCGGAGCTTTAGCAGTCAATAATTGGAGAATGACTCCCCAGGCTCTAGAAGTGGTTAATTTAGGGGCCTTTTTATCCGTTACTATGGAGTTTCCAGAAGGAGACATCCCTACCAACTCCCTTTCTTTCCCATCTATTGTAAATTTCATATTGAGCAACCCAAAATCCCAAAGAACCGGCCCCAAAGTTCTCAACCATTCTACACCTAACACCACATCACACCCTCCCAATGGTAATACTAGAAAATCAGTTACATACCTTTGACTTTGCATGTAGAGTGTCACGGTAGAACAATATCCTGTACTTCGCAATTTCTCCCCATTTGCCACCATAACCGTAAAAGGCATTCCAATTTTTACTGTTAATTGACCCCTTTGAAGCACCCTAGGGTCTAGGAAGTTGTGGGTAGACCCTGAGTCAATTAAAATCACCACCCAATGTCTGCTCACACGTCCCTGCAACTTCATTCTTTTTGGAGATGGTGTGCCAGTAATTGCACTCAAGGAAATTTGGGCTTGTTCCCCTTTAATTGTTGTTGGCTCCTCTTCCTTAGTTGTTCTCAGATGCTGCATTTCCTATCGGTCTAAGGGCTGTCCAGCTGCCTCCTCCTCTTGGATCTTCCCTTGTCCCGGGTCCCATAATGTATTATCTTCCCCCTCCATTAAATATAGTTGCTTTCGACCTCTGCATCGATGGGATGGATTCCACTTCTCATCACAATAGTAGCACAATCCCTTAGTTACTCGTTCCTTCATTTGGGTGGGAGTGATTCGTTAAATAGGTAGGTTTCCCTTAGTAAGTTCAGGTGCGGGTTTAGCTAAAGGAAAATTTTCGTTTCCCTGGTCAGCCCCCATGCCCTTAACTATTCTTGGACCCTTTCTAGTCGTCATGTACTCCTCTTGTAGCTTTGTCACATACTCCTCTTGTAGGTTTGCCAACCCAAAAGCCATAATTAAAGTATTAGGCCTTAATAAACGGACTGGGTATCTTATGTCATCCCTAAGCCCACTGAGGAAACAATTGAGTTTATAGGACTCAGCTAAGCCCCTAAGCCGATTGGAAAGTGCCTCAAACTGAGACTTATAGGCAGTCACGGTGGAAGTTTGCCTGAGGCGACTAAGGGACTCCATCAGATCATCATAGGCAGTTGGCCCAAATCGGGTGTTTAAGGCCTGTGTGAAGGCCTCCCAACTTGTCATTCCTCCTGATGCTTCAAAATCTTGAAACCATGTCAATGCATCGCCGTCCATATGGTAAGAGGCAATTAAAATCCGTTGTAAGGGATTAGTATTGTTGAAGGAAAAATACTGATTTGCCTTGTAGATCCAAGTGTTAGGATCCTCCCCCTCAAACCTAGGAAAATCAAAACGTTTGAACTTGGTTTGACTTCCATTGTATGGTTCCCCGTTGTTGTCTTCTTCGTGTCCTCCACTAGTTTCCGCTTCAGGTTGTTTCCCTTGAGTACGAAGAAGTGTCTCCATGCCAGTTGTGATTGACTCCAATCTCTGGAACAACTGATCATTAACCTTCTGTTGGTCTTCTATCTGACGTTGCTGCCTGTCTTGGTGAGCTTGTTGTCTTTCTTGAACTTGTTGAAGATTAGCCATTGTCTCATTCAACTGTGCGTAGCGCGTGCCCTCCACCATGCCAAGAACGCTGCTCTGATACCAATTGTCACGTGTTAATTAATTGAAGTATGTAATAAAGAGATTGAATAAAGCACTGGATTAATAAGATACGAATACAAGAAAATAACAAGACTTGATTACAAGGAAAGAAGATGAAAATACAGGAAAATAACAAGACATGAATACAGATAAATAAGTTGGCTATTCGAGGTGCCAGCCTCCCAGTATACTTTGGCTATTCGAGGTGCCAGCCTCCAAGTACACACAAGATAATTCTTCTTCAGCAGTCAAACCCCACTCCACTTCCTTGTTAAATAGAATAAGAGATATATGGTGAGAATAACTGTCACATCTCTCCCAACATCTCTTCAATGTCTCCCAACAGATCACCCACCAACTTCTCTTAGCATAACTTCCCACTAAGGCTCAACAATAGACATGCAACCTTATCTCTTCATTATAATGGAGTGGCACTCGCAGGGGCTCCTGACAGGTTGAACCACTCCCATGGCCAAGGGGGTGGTCCGGCCACCCCCAAAAGGCAAAAAAAAAAAATAATAATAAAAAAAGGGATCGGGTGTTTTGGGGGTGGCCGGACCACCCCCAAGGGGCTGGGGGTGGTTTCGGCCACCCCGTATAGGCCGTATGGGGTGGCCAAAACCACCCCCAGGCCCTTGGGGGTGGTCCGGCCACCCCCAAAAGCACCCGATCCCCCCCCCCCCCACCTTTTTTTTTTTGGCCTTTTGGGGGTGGTTCGACCACCCCCAGATCGGCTAGGGGGTGGCTCTAGCCACCTCGATTTGGCCTTTTTCCCTTTTTTTTTTTCTTTTCTTTTTTTTTTTTTCTTTTTTATTTTAAAAATATGATGCTCAAAACGACGTCGTTTTGGGTTGGGTGGTGATGTAGTTTTGGTTGAAGGTAAAATAGGCATAAAAAGTCAAACTGTGTGACTTTAACGTTGAAAACTAACAGAAGGGTCCAAAGTGAGAGCAAACCAAAATTCAGGAAGCTTAAGTGAGAGTTTTGGTAATTCAGGGAGTGCTTATCAAATCGGCTGGAAGTTTGGGGGGGCTTACTGAAGTTTCCCCAATTTATTGCAAACCGTGTGCACGCCTCTTCTTTTGTTTGAAAAAGTGCCCTCTTTGTTGCCTATTAAAGACATTCGAAAAAAAATAAAAAAGACATTCGGTCATTTTTAGTAAGAAGCCAAGAGAGAGAGAGAGAGAGAGAGAGAGAAAGCAACTTGAGTTGAGCTCTGTAGAAAACTGAGCAAGTGCAGAAATAGAGCATTGTGTAGGAGCAAGATATTGTGAGTTGAAAGAGATATATTTGGTTGTATTTGGGTTTATGAGCATTTTAACATTCTTTTGTGTTCTTCCTCCTTTTTAATTAGTGAAATCTTTTTCTACTGTTGCACTGTTAACGTAGGCAAATTGTCAAATCACGTAAATTTTGTGTTATTATATGTCTTTTGTCTATTTTTCTTTTAAGCACTATCTTACATTTGTTCCACTTGAGTGATTGTGTGAGAGATTGGGACCTTTCCTACAACATGTTGATGCTGGCCTATGCATTGCCCACTTAGTCTTTTGTTTCTTTACAATTTTTGTTACGAACTTAAGTTCGCAACAAAATAAATTAGGTTCTAAGGGAACCTATACCTTTCAAACATAAAGTTTGTGATTAATTTTTTTTTATGCATTTATTCATAGCATAAGCTCTTGAAATAGATGATTAATTACATATTACATAAGAGAGCTAAAGATGAGTCATCATGAGACTCTTATTGAAATAATATTATAACTCTAATATGGCTAGGGTTAGCCAACTTATGCTACATAATATAAATTTAATACATAAAAGTCTAATATGGAAAGGCCGTAACAATTTCCAACAAAATTTAGAGGAATTTCTACTGCACTATTTGCTCCTGACCTTTAGTTCCTCATTCCTGTCCATTAGTTTTCTTTTTTCTCTCTTTTTGTTTGTGATTTTCTTCAAAAATAAATTGTGGAAGACATTCACCAATAAATCGTGGGTTGGTTTCTGTGAAATTTTCACCAACTAAACAACCCATTGGGTTTCTTTTTTTAGTATAATGCATTATGAGATTTTAGTCGTTGGGCTCTGCTGTCAACTGTTTGCATGTCCAAATGCAAGAAAGAAACACTTACGAAAATTTTAATCAATTTACACTAATTAGATTCGGTGTTGGTGGCACCAAGCTGACGGCCGGGGTCGTTTTGGAAGCTGTATCTACGAAAGATCCAGCCAAAAAAAAAAAAAAAACTTTCAAGACAATTGCTAGGTACCTGCGTGGAATTTTAAGGGAAAAAGGGTGCTGGCCTGATGCCTATTTAGTCCTTCATATCTTTCCAATTTCCCACAGAATTAATAGGAAGTTCTATGCACTATTTGCTCCAGACCTTTAATTTGGCTCCTGCCCATTAATTTTCTTTCTTAATTTCTATCTTTTTGTTTGTGACTTTCATCAAAAATAAATTGTGGAAGGCATGTAACAATAAATCATGGAGTTAGCAACTGAGTTTGCTGTGAAATTTTCACCAAGAAAGTAGACAATTAATAAAATTGTTATTTTAATTATGCATGTGTATTTTAATTTTTCCATTTAATAAGGATTAAGTTTTCTCTTTTCCATTAGGATTATGATTTCCCTTTTCTATTAGAATTTGGTCTTCAGTTTTCAATTAGGATTTGTTTTCGTGTTCATTGTTAAATTAGGAGTTGCCTAGCCTATATAAAGACATCTAGTCTTTGTTTTTTTTCAATTCAGTTTGAACTATCGATTAAATTGAAGTCTTTTAGAATTATTTATGGCAATTAGGGTATTTCTCTTCCATACTTGTTATTTCTCTTCGAAAGCTTTGAGTTTGTATTGATGGATAATTAATGACATTTGAAGATAATTATAGTTTGTCTCAAATTATTCTTTTATGCTCTCCTATATAGTTTACGCTCATAATTAGTGTTTGTGTGGTGGATCTAGCTTGTGGCTTACTCCAATTAATTACAAATTAATTGGTATTAAGGCATTACGAGTTACATTTTAAGATAATTAATTTGAGGCGTTACAATACACGCGATCGCACAATGTATTAAAGTATTAAACATGCAAAATCTTACTCCTATATATATATATATCAAAGTGACATATATCTCACATTTGAGTTTGCATTCTTCTCATGATCGAGATTCAATGCTATAAGTAGTCGTGAGTTCAAGTTATTCAATTGATAGTGGTTTATAGAATAACAACTCACTTGGTCAAGTTCGGTGTTTTCTAAATGCACCAACATATCAGATCAAAATCCCTACTTGCATAGTCAAGATAGACCATCATAATTAATATATTATTATCTTATCAGATAAAATAGGAAATTTCATCACTAAGATTCGGTGACAACATAGATATATAATACATACTAGATTACTTTTTGCTGACAAAATAGAAACCAAAAATCCAACGAGCGAGTACATGCTTTATGCTGGAGAGTTCAACCTCTCTAAATTATACAAAATGCTAGAACATAAAGTACAAAAAAAAAAAAAAAAAAAAAAAAATCCAAAGCTCAAATCCTTGAGAACCTTTGTTTCTTCTTCCTTGTTGCACCAAATGTGGCTTAAGTTACTGCCTTAATCTTATTTATCCATCTAGGTATAATCACACTTATCTATGAACTCTAACTAATTATTATTATACATAAACAGACCATTACCTAATATTTCTTTTACTTTTTCCTTCCCCTTTTTCTTTTATTTCTTCTCTCGCTTTCTCTCACTCTTCACTCTTCTCTCTTCTACTTCATAGAAAGGAGTTGGAGAACACTCTCTCCTCTAGTGTTTTGGCTCAGCAGCTTCTAGGAGGGATATGAGAACTCCCCCTCCTAGTGATTAATAAAGGCTGAAAATCTCTTATCCACTTGGTAGCCTCCAACCTTCTTATTTCTTACCATTCATGAGTAATTTTAGAAATTTTTTTTATATTATTCTTGTATCCTTAAAAAATGAGGTGGTTTTTAAAATCATCATTTGATCAAAATTCAATAATAATCAATCACAAGCTCAATGATAATTTTAAGAGCCACATTATTCTTGAAGGAATACAAGAAAACTTTTAACACTACTCACCATTCGTGCATGAAGCCACTAAGCCCCTCTATTATAATTTTCTGATTGACCCTTCTTTTTAGGTGTCTGAAAAACTCCGAGGTTCCACTTAATTAACCGGGCTTGAGGACCTCAATCAGCCTTGGGCTTCTCTATGTTTCAGCCCACTGCATCAAAGTTAAAAGTTCGGCCCTCCACTCTACTGTGCAGTAATATATTTCAGCCCATTCTATCTCTTAATGTTTTATCTCAATACCCGTAACATATCTAAAAACCATGGCTCAGCGTGATCATTAACCCACTCAAATAATTGATCATTAACACACTCAAGTAATTCCATAAATTTCAGGTGCTTTTAACTATTTGACAGCCTGACCTTTTAAGCTTAGAAAATCATAACTTGTTCAATTCAACTACAAATAACACAAACTTTATCTTGAAATTTTTATCATTCAAAGGTCTGCAACATATCCAAAAATTATAAGAATTCAAAATTTTTTAGTACCTTAAAAGTCCTACGCAATGCTTATAGTTCTGTTTGACCTACATTTTTGTTCTGACATTTGCGCCTTATAAAAATCACAATTCCCTTCACATGTGTCCACAAATTATCAAATCACTTTTAAAATCTTCATTTCTCGTTAATCAATCATACCTTAAAACAGTTTCATTTATTGCCACCTACTGAATTATCAGCATTCAAAATGGAGCGGCTTCTCTTCCTTGGGCTTGCTATATCTTTAACTGGTTATTCTCATCATCTCCCAAGTTAAGTCCATCTACATAATTCAATATAAATCTTAGAAAAATTGAAAATCCACATTATCTTTGATATTGAAATCACCTTTACTCTAGGGAGTAAATTTTGGGATATTACATTCATCAAATGAATATGTAATGCCCAATGATCTTGTTCTTATTAGAAAATAAACGAATTTATTAATAATAAAAATGGCACACAAAATAAATTGGGTTTTAGGGCATTATCTCTAACATTCAGAACATGCTTCGCTTGTGTGAGACTGAAGACCATTTTCTAAGGCGAAGTCCTGCACACAAAAGAAAACATGTTGGTCCATGAATTTAGAATAGGAAGCACTTTGCACCATATATGGTGGAAAGTCTTGGATTGCTCACTCATGAACACTCTTATTACCATCTACAACATATAATGTGCAGAATATCAAATCAAGTTAAAAACTGCAGAATCTAATAAGCCCCTCTCTTCAAAAAATTTCAGCCAAATAAAAATCTTGCTTAGTTTAGCAGCTATGGCAAAATTTATAGCCAGGTAAAATTCAAAATCAGGAGGTATATAAACAGTGTAAACTTTGAGGAAGATGATAAGTGTGAAAGGAGATAAAAAATTGACATGAATTAAGAGATACATGCATGCACACACTCGCACCTATACAGAATCAAGTAATAAACTATATATATAACAGATTCGCTTGGGATTTTCAATAACTAAATATATAGTGCTAAGAGATAATATCTTGAGGGCTCGGGAGATGCTTACTCATACACAACTTGCAACAGAAAGTGGAAAACTGATAATTGCACTAGAGTAATTTAATTCAACACAAAAAACGTATAAACAAGAGAATCTGCCATAATTAAGTGCACTAGAGAAATTTAATTGCACATAAAACAAATTACTAAACAAGAGAATCCTTCAAACTTGTCCGATTGATCATTGATGGGAACCAAGGCATCAAAGCAATAACAGAAGATGCGGAAAAGAGCATTAATATTTCAGTGCCTCGATCCTCCGTCCTTTCATCCCCATATATATTCACTCTACTCGAAACAATTACTGTGTCCTAGAAGGGTCCAAACATAACAAATCATTGCCCTTCCACCCACAAAGCAAACGGTCTTTAGTGATGTCCCAAACTTGTAAAGGCCTGCAAGTGGTTTTTAATGACTATTAGCGAGAACAAAAGTCATTTTACTCATTAGTGACAACTACGAGCAACATCAATTTCTTAGAATATATTGTGATATTAGGGGGAACATATTAGTATTAATTGTAATTAATAAAATCAAATTAGAATTAAATATATTGATTTAATTTTATCAATCATATTATTTTGTATTATTTCAAACTCCGTGTAAATAGAGATTATTTGTATTATAAAATTATTAAAATGTAAATAAGAGCAAATATAGTTTTGAAGACTTTATCTGTTGACATAAGTCATATATTGAATCATGTAAAATTATTATATTTCTTTTATTATTTCGTTCATTTATTTTCGCTATTTATTTATAATTTTCTATTTGATTACGAATTTCTGTTGTAAAAAAAAAATAAAAAAATAAAAAGGTTGCCGTTCTCCGCCTCCGGTGACATTCCTCCAAGGCACCCATTACCAACCCAGCCCGAGCACGCCTCTTCTGGCCTTCCACGGTCCAGCCCAGCGCCATCGCGCCCCCTCTAGCCTTTCATGGGCGTTTCCCAACCGTCTTCCTTGGTTGTTTCTAGGTCTTGCACGACAGATCTACGGCCTAGCTCCACCAGTTTTCCACCGGCGTCGTCCCTCGCAAAATTCGGTTTCAAACAGCGTTTTCTCCATCATTAGACGCCGTACTCTGCCGCATCCAGCCGCACCCAACCACACTGGTCTCTTCCTCACAACATCGCGCCGATCCCTGCCTCGTCGCCAGCAGCCCTTAGCCGCCGCTCTCTGCCGGCATCCTAGCATTGTCCCCGACTTGGTCCTTACAGCCACCGTCCAGACCGCGCCGCTCATCTGCGCCGATCTCTGGCGCTCTGAGCTGTAGATCCGCTGACTCAAGTAGCAGATCGTGTTTCAGGAGCTTTCTTTCGTGGTTCATTGTGAAGATGATGTGAGTTTGGTTATAGGTTGGATTTACCCTTTGCAGATATTCCTATTCTAATTTAGGAAAGTCATGATTAGCAGCACACGTCGTGCGTGGCACGCCCACGCACGACAGTGCAAAAAAAAATTTTTTTTTTTTTTTTTTTTTTTAAAAAAATTTTTTTTGCACGCGGCGTGCATGTAGGAATGGGTAAAGATGGACAGCACGCGGCGTGCATGGCACGCCGCGTGCAAAAAAAATTTTTTTTAAAAAAAAAAAAAAAAAAAATTTTTTTTTGCACTGTCGTGCGTGGGCGTGCCACGCACGACGTGTGCTGCTAATCATGACTCGGAATGTGTTATCCTGGTATTGGTTTTTAAACTTACATGTGTTTGGTTACGGGATTAAGGTGATTCTTATCCCAGTTTAATGTAATCTGCTAACAGGATATTAAAATAAAAAAAAGGTTAAATACTTCAGATCCCCCTGAGGTTTTACAATTTTATTTTTTCCCCCTGTGGTTTCATTTTTATCACAGAAAGTCTATGTGGTTTTGATAATAGACCAAGTTAGTTATCCGTCAGTTGACTTAACGAAATTCCACGCAAACCAATCAAATGTTGACACGTGGCACCTACTTAATTTTAAAAAAAAAAAAATTAAAAAAAAAAGTATTTTCGAAAAAAAAAAACAAAAAATAAAAAAAGAAAAAAAATTGGGGGTGGCCGAGCCCACCCCCTTGGCTCCAAGGGGGTGGTTTCGGCCACCCCCTTAGCTAAAATTAAGTAGGTGCTACGTGTCAACATTTGATTGGTCCACGTGGAATTCCGTTAAGTCAACTAACGGTTAACTGACGGAGGACTAACTTGGTCTATTATCAAAATCACATGGACCTCATGTGATAAAAATAAAACCTCATGAAGGAAAAAAATAAAGTTGTGAAACCCCAGGGGGGTCTGAAGTATTTAACCCAATAAAAAAAGTAAAATAAAATAGAAAAGATCTCGGTTGAAAGGAAAAGAAAGAAAGAAAAAAAGAAAAATTCAAAAAAGGCCAAGTTGCCCATCTTTCGGCTCTTTATTGGCCCAATATCTCTGGTCTTTGTGGTATAGTTTAAAACAAAGGCTTCTTTTAACTCATCGTTAGCTCCTGGCCCATAGTTGGCCTATTTTTGTATGGCTTTTTGTGGTATTGTTTAAAACTAAGCCTATATTAGCCCATAGTTGGCTTTTATCTTGGCCCATAATTGGTCTTCCTATTGTTATTTTCAGGCGCATTTCTGATCATTGTGGCCAATCTCATCTACCGTCAAAAGAAGATAATCAGATCAATCAAACTTAAGATTTTATAATTTTCATCTTGAGTTTGAAGGGGAATGTTAGAATATATTGTGATATTATGGGGAATATATTAGCATTGATTGTAATTGATAAAATTAAATCATAATTAAAAATATGATTTGATTTTATCAATCATACCATTTTGTATTATTTCCACATCCCTATAAATATGGACTATTTATATTGTAAAATTATTAAAAAGTGAATACGAGCAACGTAGGTGATCATATATAGACCGAACCCGTAAAATTATTGTGTCTCTTTTATTATTTTGTTTCTTTATTTTCGCTATTTAGTTTTAATTTCTTTTTTCTTTTTTCTTTTTTCTGTTTTAAGGTGGTCTTTAAAAATGCAAATGATCATCTATTTGACAGGACCGGAGACCGGTGGTCAGGCATTTCACCATGGCCCCCAGGTCAGTAATGTCCACCTGCTGGAGAAACATACAGAAATTGTGGATGGACTAGGCTACTTCAGTCGGTGGTCTTCATTAATTAATTTTCATGAATAATAAAATGTTTATCATTTGTCCAAATTAATGATCATCTGAAAAAAAAAAAAAAAAAAAAAAAAAAATGTCTTAGACACGATGATTATATGTGGGATCAATCTGTTGGTTAGAATACTTTGAAATACTTAGCCACTTGAGACAGGGAGGGTTCTTCTTCCGGGAAACTTTGTGGTTGTACTGTACTAGATGTTGTTGAAAGACTTGACCATACCACTAATGGTGTTAATGCATAATGCACATGGAGAGACTGTTGTCTTGATAGTTGAAGGACTTGACCATACCACTAATGGTGTTAATGCATAATGCACATGGAGAGATTGTAGTCTTGATAGTTGAAGGACTTGACCATACCACTAATCTTTATCAACCAAAGTGATCTGATTAAGGAATGATTTAGAGAGAGAGATAGAGGGAGCGTGAATCTTGGATCTCTTATTGTGGCGGGTGGGTGCAGTACCTTAGTACGTAATACTGCTCACTGAAATCTCATATCACCATTTATTTCACACAAGATCGACGAATTATTTTCTAATTAATTTCGTACCCTTTTATATGGTTAAGGTGCATGAATGACAAGACACCATATAATTACTTGTCTGGATTCTAATTAATTAATTAATGAGTCGCTCGGTCAACTTCAAACAGGAATAACCTTCCACTCCTACTTCTCCTTGGACGGATCATACTTGCACCACTATGCATGACACATGCAACAATTCCGGTAGAGAATACGTACTTGCCAGCAGAATCGAGATAAAACCAATTTAATGAATACTTTGATCGTTAATTTGTCTTGAAAAATGAGAACAAGATTCTTTTAAGGTAAAATAAACTGGAGAATATCTAATTAATTAGTTATAGTGAAGAGATATTTTTATCTTTTCACTTTTTGAAATGACAAAAATACTCCTTCACTATAGCTAACTGGATATTCTTCAGATGATCCTAATTCTAAAAAAGGGTAGTAGCAGGTAAAAGGTCTCGCAATGTGCTTGCAGTCTTAAGCATGAATATCTTCCACATCCATATTAACTTATTATTTCTCGAAAAGTTTTTGACCTTTCCTATCTTGGATCTTAATATGTTAGATTTATTTAATTTTTTTTTTTTTGGGTATTTCAAATGATGAAATATATTTTATATCTAAAATTATAATGTGCATTTGATTGAAAGATTTACTTCTTTTACTTTTGGACCGATTAATATGTTATTTAAAGATTAGGTGGTTACAAAAAAGATTAACATGCTATTAAGGCGTCCATTAAGTTGGATTTTGTGGTTATTGTTAGGTTTTATGTTTTGGCCTTACTCAGTGTGTCTCCATTTAGAGTTGCATTTGTTTCTGTACTCTGAAACATTGTTGTTGATTTATGTGTATTGTTGTTCTCTGTTAAGTTTTGTCATGAAATTGTCATGACGAAACACTAATGAAATCAGTTTAGAGCTCTCGGTGATGTTTTGTCAGGTAAACCGTCATGACAAGGTTTTGACGGTTTTGGTCAAAAAGGTTGGACACTCTCTATTTGGTTTCGTCATGACAAAGAGGTTGGTCTCTCTCTGTTTGGTTTCGTCATGATGACGTCAATATTCCGTCATGATGAAATGGTTGAATGTTCTTGAAGATTCTATTTTGTTTCGTCAATATCTCATCAGGATTTCGTCATGACTGAAGTGGCAAGTTCCAAAGACTTATCTCTTTGTGAGAGTTCATCATGACGACGTCAAAATTCTGTCATGTCGAAGTGATACAGAAGCTCTCAGCCAATCTTCGACAGGATCTCGTCAAGAGGATGCCATGACGAACTCAGCTAGAAAGCGATGAAACCCTAGCAGTTCGTCATGACATTCCTGTTGTCATCCTAAAGAAATCTCAAATTCTCAGATCCTTATCATGTTGTCATCAGAACGTCCTGACGGAAACTCAGATAAGGATTTTTGTCATCATTTTGTTTTGACGAAATGCCCAGCAAATTAGCAATTCTATAGAATTTACTACACTGTTCATGAGAAAGTATATATAGTGATTTGTGATTCTTTCTCAAGGTTAAGGAAGATTGTGGTATTCTGCCTAGATTGGATTCTAAAGGTGTTCTTGCTTCATTTGTTTTAGTTAAATTGATTCTAGAGGTGATTCTTGCTTTGTTATGGATTTGTTCGTTTTGGGTATTTCCTTGAAGTCTTAATATGTTTTTTTGGACTTCGGTTGTGTGTTACCATCTACAAGAGTCTACCGGGAGACCGGTAAGGAGAGCCGCTGAGAAGAGATTGTCGTGCTAGGAGGCAAGTGGGTAACTTGTTGTACAAGGTCTAGGGATTTACATCGGGTTGTAAGTTTCCTTGTGTTTGTATTTTGGATCTCTTGCTTAGTGATTTCTTAGGTTTGGCTGCCCTGAAGTGATTTTTTTCCTTTGATATGTTCAAAGGGTTTTCCACTTCATCAACAAAAATCGTTGTATTGATTGTTTTGTTGTTGTGATTGGTTTGATTATTCTTTAGTTTATTGTGTTGCTTATTTATCGTGGAGGTAGAACCGTGGTAAGGGTTCTTTAAATAATGGTATCAGAGCAGGTTTGCTCTTTATTGACTCATATCCTGAGCGTGATCTATACCTCTTTTATCATGGATTCCCCTCCTCATTTAAACATTAATTTTCTTGATGAAATTTATTGCATGAATGATTTTGATGGTTCTTCTGAGTCATGTTACATTGCAAAAGAGTCATGCAACTTTGAGGAATTGGGAATCGTGAATCGTGAAAGATAGACATGAAAGTTTGTTCCTCTTGCTCTCCTTGTTGATGGAGACCCTGGAAAGTATTTATAATAAGCTTAATGTTGTCAATAATGACATTGATATTATAATGGAAAAGTTAGTTTGCATTTATTGTTAGTTTCTATTTTTAATTGGCACAATTCGTGTGAACAAAATACCTGTGCTTAACATGTTAGTTTAAAATGTGCAGTGTGCTATCTAGTAAAAGTAAGTGAAACCAAAGAATCAAAGAATGCTTCATCTGAAGCCTTGGCTGCACTACGTTCGGACGAGAAGGCTGAAGTTTATTTCCAGAGAGCTTCTTCTGAAGCCTTGTCTGCAAGGCGTCCGTACGAGAAGGTTGAAATTGATTTCCAGAGAGCTTCGTCTACAAGGCATCCAGACGAGATGGATGACCAAGAAAACCCGAGAGCCTTGGCAGCAACTTCATCTGCAAATCATCTGGACGAGATGGCTGAACAAGTAAACCTGAGACCCTCGTCTGCAGACCGTCCGGACGAGATTGCTGAACAAGTAAACCCGAGAGCCTTGTCTACAATCTCATCTATAAGCCATCTAGACGCGTCGTGCCCGAGAACTAGGGTTTAGCGTTTTTAACCTAGTTTTGTCCGGGTGAGCTTACTTCCTGTTTGGACGCCCCATGTAATTTTAGTCTTTTTGAATAGATTTTGTGTTGAATTAGACTAGGGGTTTGGAGACTATTTATATTACACTATACATATATGTATATGTATGAATTCTACTTAAGAGTTCGTGAGATTTGTACTAAGAGAGTATTTGCCATATAGTGTTAACTATCTCTTAGAGTTATAGATGTTTGATCATTGTCAGTCATAAAGCAATTGAAGTCAATCGGAGTTCCGGTGAAGGGAGATCACGTAGAAGGAACAATCCAGATGTTCTTGGTGAATTACTGCGGTAACGGATAAGTTGGTTGCTTGTCTAGTACACTTGAATGTCGAATGCATAGGTTGTGTAAGTCTTCGACATTGTGTTATTTCTCGTTATTCTTCTGATTTAGTGATTTCCTAGATTTAGCTACCTTGGAGAGGTTTTACATTTTAAAGAACTCTCTAAATGGTTTCCTCTTCGTAACCAAATCTCTGTGTTCATGATTGATTGTTTTTATTTTCGCACATAATTGTTTGAACACTCCGTTAACATTAGTTCGGGTGTGATTTGGAGTCGTATTAGTTTTTCAATTAGTATGAGAGCGGGTTCACTGTGTTTGGAATTATTTCCTAAGTGTGATCCTAGACTCCACATAAAATGTCTCATACGGTTGCACCTAATTCTTTTCCCATCTTGACAGATCAAATTATACGTTTCAGAAAATCCTTATGAGAGCATATCTCAAATCCATGGACGTTTGGCATATTGTTGAATCTGGAAATTACTTGTCCAGTTAAGGCAATTGCCAAATGGACAAAGGATGAAAAAAGTGCTTCTTCTGCAAATGACAAAGTGTTAAATTCCATCTTCACATCCATCTCCATTGAAAAATTATCAAGAATTTCTCGATGTGCGATAGCTAAAGAAGCATGGGAAACCTTGAAAATTACTCATGAAGGGACTAAAATTGTAAATGCTTCAAAACTTCAGATGTTCATTTCTAAATTTGAAGCGATTAGGATGTTAGATGAAGAGACATTTGATGAGTTTTACTCTAAGCTTAGCACCATTAGAAACTCTACTATTAATCTAGGAAAGAAAATGTTTGATGCTAAGATAGTTAAGAAAATCTTGAGGTGTCTACCTGCAAGGTTGATACCTTAGATTACTACCATACAAGAGAGCAAAGACCAAGAGACAATGAGAGTAGAGGAACATGTAGGTTCACTTAAGACGTTTGAACTCATGTTACCGAAGCCAAAAAACTCAAAAAATATTGCTCTGAAGATCAAGGCTACTAAAGGGAAATCTGGAGATCCCTCAGATGAGGTTCTGGAGATGATGAAGAAATAGGCATGTTTGTTAGGAAGTTTTGAAAATTTTTCAAACCAAAAAATGGAAATTTTAGAAGCAGGGATCCTAAAAATCCTATGAATCCTAGACATGATGTTAGAGATAACCCCCAAGACAGGAATGCTATTGATCAAAAAGATAAATTCCCTCGTGGTCGTAAGTATAGTGACCCAAATAATTAACTAAGCTTGGATAGCTTAGTTAGATGGTTAATTTGGGTTTTGAGTCACTAGGGACAGCTGAAAGGGGCATTTTGGGGATTTTAGACTTTCCGACCGAACGTACACCCCAATAGTACTGTACGTACGCTCTTGTTTTTAGTACGGATGTATGCGGGGGGACCACTGTACCTATGTCTGCAAATAGTACACAGATGTATGTAGGGGGACCACAGTACATACGCTACTTTTTGGATAACCACGAGATAATACCTGTACGTACGATGCAACCTTTGGACCATTGAGTAAATAGTACCGGACGTAACTTTTCAGAATAACTTGCAGCGCCCTCAGCTTTTTCTCACCTATAAATACCCCTACCCCTCGCTCTCTCATACCAATTTTACGCCCCCATGCTCTCTGAAACCCCTTGTGTGAGTGTCTTTGTGAGTGAGTGTGGTTTGTGGAGAAGAAGAGTGATTCCTTGGAGGTTTTGGCTTTTAGGAGGTAACCTTCTAGGCCCTGCTTGTTTCTTAAAGTTGTTACGCTCTTTTAATGCTTTCTAGACTAGTTTAGTTGTTGGTTTGAGTTTTCAGCTAGAGTGTGCCTTTTGACCTTTGTTTTAGTTGGGTTAGCATTTCTTTATGATCAACGTATTTTCTTATGCATGGAGGCCTTATTTTGAGACAGGAGGTCTTAGAAACCCGTTGAGATAGATTTAGAATCGGTTTGGGAGGATAGGAGGACGCTTGGACAAATGAGGTTCTACCTGAAACTCTCTAAGCGGACATACGGCCTCGAGTTTGGACGTACGGCCAAAAGCGTTGCAAGGAATGCCATTTTGTCCAGTCATCCGATAGCCTCTGTTTTCATGTTCTAGGTTCATTTTAGTTGGATTTAGGTCTAATAGAAGGTTTTCCACAGATTTGGAGGACCCAGGACATTTGGAGGAATGCTCAGAGACTTTATTGGACCCAGGTGAGTTTTAACTCATATAATGCTCGCCATTTATTTTCCCACAATGTACGATTATTTTTGTGTACCAAAACATGCATATTTACAACTCTTATGATATACTCCTTGTTGCAAATAAACTCTAGCTTTTTGTGAAAATGTACTACTTAACAAGATAATGACCTTGAGACTTGTAAAATACGGGTAAGATTAATTGTATCGTATGATACGGTACATCGACACGTGCGGGATAATGGCCATGAGCTTACTATACATGTTAACTTTATGGTCAAATGTGTATATGATATATGGGCCTTGGATCCAATGGTTGTTTTGTGACCGGCACAGCCTTAACAGGCGGTCACTACAGGATGGACATCATTAATAGCGTGGGCCACCAAAGGTCAGACTCGGTTGGGCAGCTGGTGTTATGGATGGTAGCGTACAATGGTCGAGAGACCGGCATTGTATTACAGATTCCTCAAGAAAGTGCAAATGCTGCTGAGAATGGGTAATATCTCGGGTAGATCATACTGTTGAACTATCACTGTTACTCATGATTATAAGCATGTACTATATCTATATTGCATCCATAGATAACTGTCATGATTAAACTGTTGCATTCTTTACCAAACGGAGTTTATCACAAATAATGGCATTGGTATTATGTGCATTAATTTTCATTAAGTCTTTGGACTTACCCCATTTGTTTTTATATTTTCCCCTCCATTATGGATAACTGCGCGGTTAGCTAGCATTGAAGATGCCTACAGACCGGACTTGGGTGATAGCTCAGGATTTTATTAGAGTTATTTTTAAGGACATGGACCCAGTGTGGTTGAAGACTATGTGGGATGACGGAGGAACCACGCGGTCAGACATGATCGAGATTCTTATCTCATCTGTTTAGTTGTTTTATTTCCAGACAATGATTATCTTTTGGATTGTAACTTGTATTTTGATGATCTATCTATGCCATGAGGATTATCTTACTCTAGTGATTTTACTTGTGATATCTAGTTATTTCTTTATGTTCCTATAGTTTAAAGTCTTCTGTAGAATTCTCTTATTTAAGAGAGGTTAAGATCCTTGAATCTTGTCCCGTGAGAGATAGGGTTGGGAGACGAACCGTGAGGTCAATTACTAGTTAATTGATTTTCCCATCAGGGTCATTACAGTAAGTGTCATGAATGTGGAGGTATTTGTCACATTCGTGCTGATTGTGGTAATTTGAGAAAGTCAAAAGGTAAGGCGTTTAATGTGACTCAAAGTGATGAGTCAGAAAATGAGGAATCTAAAGAAGAAATTGTTAATTACTTAGCCTTTACTACGACTTATCCTAATCAGTCTTATACCTCATGTGTGCAAGACGTCTCCAAAAATGAATCTGATGATGAGCATGATTTACAAACCGCTTATAATCAAATGTTTAAAGAGTATAATAAATTGAGTAAGCAAAATAAAAAGTATTTGAAGAGACTTAAAGAAGTTGAGACAGAAAATGAAAACTTAATTGCAAACATAAGTTCCTTAGAGAAAGAGTTGAAAGAGTCATAGAGTCACCTTAACAAATTCTCGAGTGTTAAACTTGATAAGATGTTACATGATCAAAAACCCTCATATGATAGGTTTGGGTTAGGTTTTGTAAAGCATCATGCTTATAAGTCTAATGTTGCTTCTACTTCAAAAATTATGT
This sequence comes from Corylus avellana, assembly GCF_965113065.1. NCBI lineage: Eukaryota > Viridiplantae > Streptophyta > Magnoliopsida > Fagales > Betulaceae > Corylus > Corylus avellana. The sequence continues at coordinate 7,813,294 of NC_142500.1, read as the reverse complement.
TTGTTAAACCTAAGATGAAAGAAGTAGAAACTGAACATATGTGTTTGCCTAAAGATGTGCCTAGGGATATGAATAGAAAAGTTAAGTCTCACTTAAAAATTCTACGAAAGAGAGTATCAAATTCAAAGTTCACTCCCACCTGTCATCACTGTGGGGGTCATGGGGCATACTTGCCCAAACTGTTTTCAGATTAGAGCTAGACAACCATGGTCTACACAAATTCCTCCTAGGAAAGATGAACTTGGGATCGGAAAACAATTACTGTTGTTAACTCCTCAAGTCAAACTTATTAGTGAAAAATTAGCAAATTTATCAAACTGTTTTGAATTGAAATTTTTTCCTCATATGATTGATAATGCTAGGAAAGATCAAGTTTGGGTTAAAAAGAAAGATAATCTATGCCTAGTTGTTCAAATTGCCTTAAGTGTGCTTAATTCATGTTTGTGGTATTTGGATAGTGGCTGCTATAAACATATGACAAGTGACAAGACACTGTTCAAGAAGCTTAAAGAAGGTAGAGGTGGAAACATCACCTTTAGGGATGGCAGCAAATCGAAAGTAATTGGTCAAAGGATTGTGGAAATTCCTGGTGTACTTACTCCCCAAGACGTGATATATGTGGAAGGACTCAAAGCTAATCTTCTAAGCATCAGTCAATTCTGCGACAATGACCTTCTGGTACAGTTCTCGAAGAAAGAATGCAGTATATTCGACGCCCAAGGAAAATGGTTAATTAGAGGAGATCAGACGTTTGATAACTGCTATGGCCTCTCTCCAACCCTATAGATTAAATGTCACAAAGCATCTCTGGACATTGATGAAATGTGGTATCAATGGTTGGGACATTTGAATTATCATGATATGGTTAAGATAGCTAAGAAGGAAGCTATAGCTGATTTACCCAAAATCAACCATCTAGAGAAAGGAAAGTGTGGAGTCATGGCAGGCAAAACGGGTTGGCGGGTCGACACGATTACGACCGTTATGACCCACGATACGATTAACCTATACACGAACAAGATTCATTTAGCTAAACGGGTTGGCAGGTCTGACACGATTATAACACGAAAAATAGTCGGGTAACCTGATACGACCCGTTTAACCCGTTTAAAATAACAGGGTCATATTGGGTTGACACGATCTGACATGAGATGACACAACCCGTTTTATTAGAAGGTAACATGACCCGACACGTTTGAATGAAAAATAGAAAAAATAATATAATAATAATTCCAATGCCATTGTTAATTATTAACAAATTGCCATTCAATAAAAACATTCACAAAGATTAGCAATTTTCAACTCTATACATACTAGATAGTCCATTTCCATCATAGCAATAAAGAAAAAGATAATAATAAAAAAAGCTAACAAAAACAAAATAATAAAGAAAATTGAAACAAAACATGGCATCATTAGGTTCATTACAAATTAGGTTCCCATGGACCATTACGCCCGATGTTGTCCACTTGAAGGATCCATGATCCATCCCCTGCAATCAAAGATATGAATTATGAAACACAACAAATATGCTCATTTTAAGAAATAGTAACAAATTGTGCTTCAGATGAATTTGGAATGTCACAGGAATTAACATCATTTGTCAAAACATCATCTTCTTTGCTATCCAACTTCATTTGTGTGAGTTCTATATCAAAAAATAAGAGGAATTAATGTTATTATAGTGTAGTCAAAAAATAATAAAAGTAAATGAAGAAATTAAATATGCAAATAACTAATATTACCTTGCTCTCCATATAACCAATTTCTAGTGTAAACTAATGCCTCAACAATATCAGGCTTGAGTGAGCTCCTATATTGATGAATCACATGTCCACTAATACTAAAAGTGGATTCTTAAGCAACAGTAGAAACAGGAATACTCAAAACTTCACGAGCCATAACAGCTACTTCAGGATAGCGAAAATTCATTTCCTTTCCAAAATGAAAGGATGTTAAATGTATCATTCATATCCACAAACCTAGGTTCCTCCAAATAAATTTCCAATTGATTCTTTTTTGAATTAACATCAACTCCGCCAAATGCTAAATATTCCTACATGAAAAAGAGAGAATATAAACATAAATAACTAAGTGGTTAAGAGTATATATATTATATACTAAGTTCCTAACAAGCTAAAAAATTAATGATATTATTCACCTTTTCCGAAGCTAGTGTTGCTTGACGTACTTGGGGCCGCTGAATAGCTATGGAGCTTGAACTTGAAGTTATAGAAGAAGAACTATACTCCATAAAAAGCTGCACTAATTTATCATGAACAGTCACAAACTCCACAGAATTCATAACTCCATAAATCTTCGTATAGTAATAATTTACAAGGTGAAGCTTGTAACGAGGATCTAAGATAAATGCTATGGCCAACATGTCATTGAATTCTAACCAATATTTCTCAAATTTAGAGATCATTTGAGTTGGCACTAAGCTCTTATGCTCATCTTCACTCACAAGGTCTTGCTTCAAGGTCCCGTAAATCATGGCAATTACGGAAAAATATAAGTTGGCAGTGGAATACTTGGTACCAGAAAAAGCACATATAGCTTGGTAAAAGCAAGTTAAGAAACTACTGATATTATCCACCTTTTCCCACACAAGTGCAGTGGGACAATACTTATAGTTTGAATCAGTTATCTCCAAATAACTAAAAGCACGTTGATAATGAATAACACTCTCAAGCATAAGATAAGTAGGATTCCATTTGGTTGGCACATCTAGTTTTAACCCCTTATGACTATCCAATGACATTTGATTCACAGCCTGAAGAAAATTTTGTTTTCGTACTTGTGATTCACGCTATCTCGAACATTTTGGACAGCATCATTAATCTCTTTCAATCCATCTTGCATTATCAAATTAAGAATATGGGCACAACAACTCAGATGAAAGAACTCACCTTCACAAAGAAAGGCTTTCTTAATGTTCAATGTTTATTTTAATAACTCAACACAACGATCATTGGAAGAAGCATTATCCAATGTTATAGTAAAAATCTTGTTCTCAATCCCCCACTCTTGTAGCAAATTATATATCTTTTCAGACAAAGATATACCATTATGTGGTGGGGGCATAAATGAAAAGTTTAACACCCTTTTAGTTAATACCCAATCTTTGTTAATAAAATGTGCAGTAAGGCACATATACCCATCAGTTGTCAAAGAAGTCCACAAATCAGATGTTAAACAAATCCTCCAGGGACAAACATTCAACATAGATTTAACCCTTTGTTTCTCCCTCAGATGCATCTTGACCAAATCAGCCTTAGCAGTATTTCTAGAGATAAATGATACATCACCACGCAAGTACTGATGTGTTTCTCTTACACCATCGTATTCAACATATGAAAAAGGCAAATCATGCGTAATAACTAAAACAACCAACAATTCTCTATATCTTTTAGGTCAAATTTAGAGTCACTTATGCTCTTCTAGCTAAGAGCATTTTCCAACCATCATGAGTGTTTCTCCCCCCACAAACTTTATTATGCCGCATTAAATTTTCAGTTCCATATGAACTTCGAGCCTTATATTTATTACCACACGTCTTGCATTTTTTCCATACCTTCGGGTCCTTTGGATCGATATTAGGAACGGTATCATAATATTGCCAAACAATTGAGGTCATCCTATGCCTCTTTCCCTTTTTCTTATTCTCCATAGAAATAGAGTCATCTCCTTGTGAATTTAATTCAACCACATCATCGTCAATTTCGAATGACTCGAATGCATCTTCAAGTACTTCATTATTCATCTACACACATATTCATTAGTTAAAGAATATGCTATCAACTAGTTTAATAAGATTCAATGATTAAATAACAATTACTTGTCAAAAATCTAGTGCATGTTCGAAGAAAATTACAAAGGTACCATATAGCCGAATAGATTTGGATGAATTATTGTTCGGTAATGAAAACAATATGGAAATTTAAATAATCTTTTCACCAGGGGATCTCAATTCTCAACTACAAATATGAATAAGAGAAAATACTAATCAACTAAAAATACCCATCTCAATTTTCAGATGGGTTCCAATATATTAGGAATGGCTGGTGGTGCCCCCCCATGGAGGAGAGGTCCCGATATCCAATCTCATAGGGTATAGGTTTTGGTCTAAGATACTTTTCTAGTTAACATATATAAATGAAATGAGTATGAATTTGAAACAAATTTCAAATTTCAGTAAACAAAAATAAATGAGTTTGAATTTTAAAAAAGAAAACACAAAAATAGTTCAAAATTACCATAACACACAGATTCAACTTTAAGGGGGGGAAAAAAATCAAAAGGTTCATTCATGATAAATGATAATGGTGCTTAGGCAATAGAGAATGAAAAATACTACAAAAAATAAAAAAACAGAATCAGAGCAAGAGACTGAGAGACTGAGAGACATACTGTGATGCCAAAGACAGAGAGTGTAGAGAGAGAGAGGGGGCCAAGCGTGACTGCTAGAGGGAGAAAGAGAGGCTTTACTGCCTTACGCATCTGCATTTTCTTAAGTTTTAATTTTGTTTTTATTTCCCTTTTAATTTTAACTTCTTTTTGTTATTTTGTTTTTGTTTTCACACATATGGGGAAACATTCCGACAACCCATGGACCATGTTCATTATGCCACAACCCTTATCATCTTGTTAGAGAATGTCCTTCAATAAGACAAATTTCTAACAAAATTTTTGGGCATAAGAACACATCGTTCTCTTGACTGGGGAACGATTGCTATTTTGATTCCTATAACCTGTCATGGAGCCAACAACCTAATCTTTCGTGGCAAGCTCAAGCTCCTAGAAATCATGCTCCACAATATCCTGAATTGCACCATCAATCATATCCCCAGTTCTATAATCAATCATATTCTTCTCCCATTGATTGGCCTCAACAATACCAAGAGCAACAGCAATACCAAGAAGAACCACCTCCTCCAAAAAGGCCTACCTTAGAAGAAACAATGTCAGCTTTTCTTAGCCACAGTAAGGCCTATAATCAACGGTTGCAATCCACCTGTAACATCCCCAGCCCGTTAAGGCTGAGTTTGCCACTTTTCTCCTTTTACAACAAAAGTTCTTGCAAAGATCTATAAGGTCTATCAGAGTACTTGATTTTAAAGGATACGATAAATGTATAAAACATTATTCAAGAGATTTTATTACAAGCGAAATTAGAAAACATTAAACTTTAGTTGGGGAATATCATATTATTACAATAATTGATATGAAAAGACTTTGAAAGTTAATAATTATTCCCGCCCCCATTCCGGCCTTCTATTCCAGCGTCCTTTCTACCTGAAAACAAGAAATAAAACTAAATGAGCCCAAAGGGGGCCCAGCAAGTAAAATCCACAACCATAAATAGTTTTGCTCCTTGTTCTCAGTTTTGATAATTGTTTTTACAAATAAATATACATCCAGCCATAATAATAATACATGTATGTACGGTTGCATCTTCCGTAGCATATACGTACTATTACATCTATTATTAGATCATCGTCATAAATCATCTTTATAAATCATCATCATAATGCATCACTATAAATCATCATTGTAAATCATCATAGTATATCATCGTTGAAAATCATCATAGTATATCATCGTTGTAAATCATCATAGTATATCATCATTGAAAATCATCATAGTAAATCATCGTTGAAATTATATTATCATTTTCTCATATTAGGGCCCATGTACACTATTACCCCTGTGTATGAGGGTTGTGGGTCCTTGTGACCATGGCACTGAACTGTGGCCTCAACCATGCCCGACCGTCAATTAACTCTTTTCTTGGTGCACTCAACGGTCTGTTGATAGAATACCACCTTCTGGCATAGCCACCTTCTGGCATAGCCTCCTTCAGTGGTTTCGCCTCCATTCGAGTATCGGTACCAAACTCTTATCTTTACTTATCTTGGGGCCAAAAATACTCTCCTCCATACACATGCCCTCATTTCATAAACATTTAACTAATTTCTTGTACTTTTCTTTGTACTTCTTTTGATGCATCTTAGGGCAACATGTAGGAGGGTTTATCATCATTCTTCTTTCTTATAATCATCATCATTTCTCAACTTTCTTTTCTAAAAAATGGAAACTTTTCCAAATATAAACTTGTGTACTTAGAAAGCATTTAAAGAAATAGAAACTTTCTAAACAATTCTTTTAGAAATCCTTCATGCATGCAACATATCTCCATGACAGGTAAATAAAATAATCATTTACAGTTTGATACAAGAATGAATAAATAGCATGACATGAAGTAATTTTAGAAGGGGTAGTGAATTTACTTACTTCTAGACTGAAGCTAAAAAGTGGTCTGAATGATCTAGTTGCTCCAATCTGACTAACACCACTAGTATATCTTTCAAACTAATTTCTCAAGTCCGTTCTCTCTCGTGTTATTTCTTTCTTGCAACGCTTTGTCTCGCCCTTTCTCTCTCTGTTTCGTGTAAACACTTTCAGAAAGAAGAAAGACCGAGTAGAAAACGGAAGAAGGAAGAATATGTGGAAGAGAGGATATGAGTGGTGAAAATTGTGAAGGGGAAGAGCTCTATTTATAGGGAAAAAACCAAATACTATTCCGCTTTTCATTTACAATTCTACCCTTCATTTACTATTTCACCTACCATTTACTATTTTACCTACCATTTACTATTTTACCTACCATTTACTATTCTACCTACCCTATACTATTCTACCTACCAATCTCCAATTACCATTCATACAATATCATAAATTCCTCAAGAATTAACATCATTGCCTAATATGAATATTAATATAATTCTAGCATCAAATTAATATCTCTAAAATAAGACTTTCAAAATCTGAGGTGCTACACCACCTGTGCCAAGATGGAGGGCCATCTCAAGCAAATATCAGATATCCTTAAAGAAGAAGCGTGTCAAGGTTAGTTGGTGGCAAATCCTAATGGACAACATATGAAGGAAGAATGCACTTATTATTATGAGCAAACAACCACCACACCTGGGAATGAAGAAACTGGTGAGGAAATTTTTTGTGAGCCAAGTCTTGAGGACCCTTTGGGAGAGTGCTTTGATGAATTTGGAGGTGACCTAGACCTAGACAAGCTACTTGAGCATGCTGAAACTTCTAATGTGCCAAGTCTTAAGGATCCTTTGGGAGAGTGCTTTGATGATTTTGGGGGTGACCTAGACCTGGACAAGCTACTTGAGCATGCTAAGACTTCTAATGGGCCAAGTCTTGAGGATCCATTGAATGAGCATTTTGATCAATTTGAATTTGACCTAGATCTTGACACGTTCCTCGAGCAAGCTGAGATGTTTAGTGAGCCAAGTCTGGAGGATCCGTTGGAAGAGCGCTTTGCTCAATATGAATTTGATTTCGACCTTGACATGATATGTGAGCAAGCTAAGGCCTTAATGGATTCCACTCCTGAGAACAACAAGGTGGAAGAAGAAGATGAGCAAACTGAGGTTCTAGAGGAACTACATCGGGAAAAGGAAGAGAGCACTGAAACTTTTTTAACATCAACTCCTATTCCCGAATTACCAAGAATCCAAGAAAGAAATCTGCTGGGGTTATGTGATGAGCAAATTGAGGACATCAAGATAGCTGAATTCTTTGAGTATTATCCAGTTCATGATTCCCTCCTGGATGAGAAACTATTGGAGAAAACTCAAAGTGGTCCTCCCCGATCTATAAACAATTGGAATCACCTTGCAACAGAAAAAATTTATTCCCTTTGGTGCCAGAGAAGGAAAGACTGGTACTTCAAGTTTAAAGTGCCAGAGTCCAGCTAAAGACGTTAAACTTAGCGCTCATGGGAGGCACCTCATAGCATATCCTTTTTATTTCTTGTTTGTTTTATTTTTCGGTTGGTTATTTTTAGTTTCGTTTTGTTTTCCCTTTTTCACTTTAGTGTTTTAATTTTCAGGAACAAGTGTGCTTCAGTTCAAGTTTAGGGGTATGTTATGAGCCATGCCATTCCAAACATGTCATCCATCTCCTAGGTAAGATCTTTCCATGTTATACACATATTGGGGACAGTGTGTAATTTAAGTTTGGGGGTATGGGAGACACTTTACACACACTTTGTCCCATTTTTGAAAAAGAAAAAAAATATAAATATATGCATGTTCATGTTGTCTTAAAATTTTGGTTGATCTTAAAAATTGTAATTTCATTCTCATTGGTGAGCTTAAAATTTTGAACGCATGATCTGATGATAGGATTTTTCATTTTGGTTACTTGCTTTTGGCAGTTGTAAATTCACATGTTTGATCTGATCTACAGAAGCACATTAGCACATAATTTGTGGGGTATGACATGAAAGTCTGATGTGTGTGTTTCTATGTCTTGGGTGAAACTGGATGACTTATTAGATGGATACTTTGGCATATTTATATATATAAAAAGAGAAAAAGAGTATAAAAAAAAAAAGAGAAAAAAATGATGATCATTGATAAGCTTTCACTAAGTAACTGAACCTCTTGCCTCAAAGCATTGAGTGTTCACGTCAAAAGGAGAAGAATTTTGATTTGGTTAATGTTATGGTTAGTTTGGTTTCGTAGCCTTTTTGACTCGAGTTAGTAAGTCCTTACGGGTGTTTTACACCTAATGCCTTAAAACCATCTGGTTTGGGAGTCATTGACTTAACACTCGCTACATGGGTCAATTAGAAAGCTTAAGGGAACCAAATATTGCACAGCTTGACAAAACAAAACAAAACAAAACAAAAAAAAAAAGGGAGAAAAAGAAAATTTATGCCATAGATATTCATTCTAATAGAGATTTTAGTAAACTTTGAGATATTGAGACTTTGCACATTGGAATTAATTGGAAGTTTCATATTTATGTGCTAGTTCACTTTATACTGTGTCGAACTTATGATGCCTTAGTCTGTCTTTTGAAAGTAATTAGACTTTAAAATTTCAATTCATTGTGAAGATGGAGTTTATCTTTTTAAGCTTGCTAATGAATGAGAATCATGGTTTTGAGTGACACTTGAATTTTTGAATGACATGATTTTTGCATAATGTTTGTGGGTAACATTTCTGGAAAACCCTCACGAGGCTTCACTCGTACTCTAGGAAATTTATAGAGGTTTAAAAGGCTTGTTGCATGTGCTAAATGCAATCGTACATCCAACGAAAGATGAATTTATCTTTTTGTTTTCTATTTTTCCATGTTGTTTTTAGTTTCGTATTGCTAAGGGACTAGCAATATGTAAGTTTGGGAGTGTGTTAAGTGGCAAAATATTCATATTTTAGCCCTTAAACTTATATTTGTTAATTCTTTAGTGTTGTTAGTTTGTGCAATTTTACTTTCTTTTTGTATTTTCTTTGTTTTATAGGTCATGGAAGAAAAGAAAGCGTTTTCGGAAAAGTTCCAAGGTTAAAGGGCAAATTGGGAAGACCTAGAAGATTTGGTTAGGTTTAACCAAATAAAGGAAAGGATTAAATCGGAATTTCTCAAATTAAAGTCAAAATCGGATTGAATTCAAATTTGGATTATGCACATGTCTTGGTATTTTGATCATAACTTTCAGCTCAAATATCTGATTGAAGTGATTCTAGTGGTATTAGAAAGAAAACTCAAAATTCTATAAATCAATGTGAAATATCATTTTGCTAATTCGAACTGCCACTATGCCAAAATCACCTCGCAAGATAGGAATGCAATTCTATATGAATCCTATTCCGATTTGGACTTGGGTTTTCTTTATCCTAATTGGACTAGGACTTAAATCTCTGAATTTTCTAGGATTACTAGAGCTTCTAGGACTCTCATAAGCCCTATAAATAGACCTCTAAGCCTCACAATTTCAAAGACACAATTTCAGGGAGACAACTTTGGGGAGAGGAATTGGAGGCTACTTCTATGAGCGATTTTCGATTCTTTCTTTCCCTTTTCCATTTTTTATTTTTTATTTTTTATTTTATTTTTTATTTTAATTATGTATAACTAACTCTTAAGGAGGGCTGGATTGAAGCGCTAATTATGTTTATTTAATATTTCAATATTGGCGCCTTTGTGATAATCATATTGTGTTGTTTAACTTGATTAATTCCTGTTTTCTTAAATTCTTCATATGTATGTGATTGACCATTATATACATGTGGTATGGATTGGTTAATTAAATCAATTTGGATAATCGAGTCCTGGGTTTAATAAGAGTAACAAAAGAAATCCACACTGGGTTCTTGGGTTAATCAACATGGGGAACCGAGAGTATACACTCATGCCCTAGGCCTCATGTGTTTGTCGATTTCCATAGATTTATATTTTCCAAAAAGAACAACTTAGTATACACCCATGCTAAATCCTTTAAGAAAAAAAAAAAAAAAAAAAGAGTTAAGAGTATACACCAATGCCTAATTCGTTGCTTAGGGAAATTAATAGCTTAAGGTGTATACACCTATACCCTTAGGTTGGCAAACATTAAGTATTCATAATATGATTGGATCATTGGCATATTGTTATATTATTTGAGCATGATTAGTGGTGGATATCAAATCCCTACCTTTACCTTATCTTTATCTTTATTTCTTTTCTTTAGTATCAATATAAATCTCGTGACAATTTTGGTATTGTAATTACTTCTAAAACAAAATCAACAATCTCTTTAGGATCGATCTCGTACTTGCTGCACTATACTATTGTTTGATCTTGTGCACTTGTGAGTAAAACGTACTAAATATTATCTATTAATTTAGGTAGTATTTGGCACAACAAATTGGTCCTACTCTCTCTATGAGCTATAACAGGGTCAAGCATAATGTTGCTAAGTTGTGGCAACAAAGATTGTGACATCTGAACTTCAAAGATCTTTTTAAATCCTTTAAAGAATAGCTTATGCTGAATTTTCCTAAGATTGGAAAGACTGAAAAGGTTGTGTGTGGTCCCTGTCAGTTAGGAAAGCAGATTAAGACTCAACATAGGAAAATCAAGTCCATTAATACTTTTAGTCCACTAGATCTTTTGCATATGGATCTTATGGGTCTTACTAGACCAGAAAGTATGGGAGGGAAGAAGTATATAATGGTGGTTGTTGATGATTTCTCGAGGTTTACTTGGGTGATGCCTCTCACAGATAAGGCCGAAGCTTGTGATCAAGCCAAGGTGTTGTTTAACAAGATTCAAAATGAGAAAGGTTGTTTAATTAAACGGATTCGCAGTGATCATGGGAGAGAATTTGAAAACACTGCAGTTGAAGACTATTGTGAAGATGTTGGAATCAGGCATAAATTCTTTGTTCCCATCACCCCTCAACAGAATGGTATAGTTGAAAGGTAGAATAGGGTTATTCAAGGCATGGTTCTAGCTATGTTGCACGGAAAAAGTCTTGCTACTCACTTCTGAAGTGAAGAAGTCAACACAGTTTGCTAGGTATGGATAAAACCCCGTAAAAACTATGGAAGGAAAAAAAGCCAACGGTGAAACAATTTTATGTGTTTGGAAGTAAATGCTACATTCTTTTTGACAGAAAGAATCTTGAAAAATTCAATTTTAAGAGTTATGAATGAATCTTTTTGGGTTACTCTTAGAAAAGCCGAGCTTTTTGTGTTTACAATAAAAGAACGGAGACCGTGATGGAATCTATCAATGTTGTTATTGATGATAATACCACCGATGTGGAAGGTGATGTGGTGAAATCTGGTTAAGAGGTTGTTGAAGACATTGTTGAGGTTCATTCTGAAAATTCTGACAATGAAGAGTAGTTGAGTTAGAAACCAAAAGTTCTTTTGAGGGAACATGTATCACGACTTAGGATAAATCATCCTAAAGAGAATATTCTTGGAAATTTGGAAGAATGGAGGAGATTGAGAACTAGAATTGTTAATCTAGTTTTTTACACTTGTTATATGTCTCAAGTTGAGCTAAAGAAAGTTGAGAAAGCTTAAAAGGATGACAGTTGAATGGAAGCTATGCATGTGAAGTTACATCAATTTACAAGAAATGATGTGTGAATGCTAATGCCTAGACCAAGTGATCACAATGTGATAGGAAGCAAATGGATCTTTAAGAACAAATCTAAAGAGAATGGTATTGTTGCGAGAAATAAAGCTAGATTGGTTGCTCAAGGGTACACTCAAGTGGAAGGAATAGATTTTGATGATACTTTTTCTCTCATGGTTATACTTGAGTCTATTAGGATTCTTCTGAGTATAGCATGTCATCTTAACTTCAAGTTGTACCGAATGGATGTTAAGAGTGCCTTTTTCACTAGAGTACTTCAAGAAGAAGTTTATGTTGAACAACCAAATGGGTTGAAGGATCTACATTATTCTGATCATGTGTATTGGTTGAAGAAAACTTGGTATGGTTTGAAACAAGCACCCCATGCCTAGCATGAGAGACTCACTACATATCTTCTTGATCATGATTTCATAAGAGGTGAAGCAGACCAAACTCTTTTTATTCGAAGAAAAGGTGATAGCATATTAATTGCTCAAATTTATGTTGATGACAATGAGGTTGGTGCAACGATTGATGACCATACCCATGGTTTTGCTTTGAAAATGAAAGAGGCATTTGAAATAAGCATGATTGGGGAGTTAATTTACTTTCTTGGTCTTCAAGTCCAACAATTTATTGATGGCATTTTTGTTACTCAAACCAAATATGCTAAAGACCTTGTGACGAAGTTTGGCTTGGATGGAAAGAGTCATGTTCGCACTCCTATGAGCACTAGTGTTAAACTCTCTATAGATCCCTCTGGAACAAGTGTTGATCAAACACTCTTTCGTAGTATGATTGGGAGTCTTCTGTATCTCATAGCAAGTCACCTGATATTTCCTTCACTGTTGGAGTATGTTCTCTTTTTCAAGCCAATCTAAAAAAATCTCATTTGACAACAGTAAAGCGTATCATCACATATGTTAATGGAACCGTGGATCATAGCATTTGGTATTCACGAGATACCAACTTAAATTTGGCTGGGTATTCTAATGCTGACTTTGCAGGGAGTGTTAATGAACGAAAAAGCACATCTGGTGGCTGTTTTTATGTAGGTATAAATTTGGTGGCTTAGATGTGCAGGAAACAAAACTCAATTTTATTGTCAACAACTGAAGCTAAGTACATTGTTGCTGGAAGCTGTTGTACCCAACTTTAGTGGATGAAAATACTTCTGACTGATATAGTCTTGATCAAGGCACCATGCTAATCTACTGTGATAATCATAGTGCAATATGCATTTCCAAGAATCTGGTGCAGCATTTAACGACCAAACATATTAATATTATGTATCATTTCATTCGTGACCTTGTTGAAACCAAAGTTGTGTCTCTTGAACATGTTTCTACTGAGTGTCAGTTAGCTAATCTTTTTACTAAACCGCTTGATGCTCTTCGTATTGAATTTCTCCGGTCAGCCATTTGAGTTTCTAACCTCTCATAAGAGATTTTTATATGGCTAGTTTTGTTTTTATTTTAATGTTTTTGATGTTGTTGAGTTTTAGTCATAGTAGTTTGTTTTATATCGAGGGTACTTGAAATACACTCATGTGTGTAGATCTTGAGTAGTAATTAGTTTGTTGGTGTACAAGTTTTTACATATTGAATGAGTTCACAAGTCGTTCTTTTTGTCCTCTCTCAGTGTGTGTTTTGGCTCATGTTTTTGGTTGTAAACCTTCGTTCATGAAGAATTTTTATTATAATTGTCCTATGTTGTATCATATGCTGAATAGGTTGAGCATGTTGTTTTGGTTGAAATTATCATTGAAGATTGTTGTGATTATTGATAGCATAAGTCATGTCATCTATTTCTGAACACAACATCTCTTTTCTTAGTATTTGCTGCATGAACAATTGGAAATTTTTGTCTTCTATGTAAGTATAGCATAATTATGTGTTCAAATTGACCACAAGCCAGCTAAACCTAATGCGTTATACTTATGGCAAGATCTATCAATGAAAAGAATTGTTATTCACTTATCGAAGATCAAAAAGAAAAATGTGCATCTCTATTTTTACTGCAAAAAAATGATATATCTTTTGAGATGTAATGACTCTTTTGTTCATAAAGAAATAATTGGTGTTCTCTCATTGTGGAAAAAGGTGAAGTACCTATGGAACATGAGTTTTTTAATAAATCAAATGCTTGAATTGTTTAGGAATGGGTGTAAATGCATTTTGGCCTAGTAACTATAAGGTTTGACTTTTGAACCTCATGAACTGTATGTTCTTCATAAAAGTATCTTTTTGCATATGCTCAGATGTAACAAGTCATTTTATTGAGATAGTCACATACTTCATCAGGAAATTTCTTATTATTAACTTTTTCTAACCAGCTTCTCTAATAGTATTTCACTTCATAATACATATTCAAATTATTGATTTGTGTGATACTCCTTGTGTACACACCTTGGTATCACGATTCATTGCTTGAGTGCTTTCACCAATGTTGTGTCCTATTCTGTCTTGTGAACTCTGTTTTTTGCTAATTTTCTGATTAGTTGCATATTCTAATTGCATTATGTGTGTGTATTTATGAATATGAATCCCCCCCCCCCCCATTTTCTTTTTTTGTTATGTCTTCTCTTTGCTTGTGTTCCCTTTTTCCATTTGTAACAAAAATGGGAGAATTGTTTTTGTTTAAGTGCTTACCTTATGGGGGAGATTGGTAGCTTGGCTTCTCGATCTCTTGCACTTGAACTGTGTGTTTGTTTGTTGATCTAATTCCGATGTGTCTCTACTTTGATATATTTTGATGCATTTGATGTGTTTGTTGATGTTTCAGAGAACAAGTGGTTCTTCTTGTGTTTTGTGGTTGACTCTACTATGATTTAGTCTTTGCATTTCCCTGTATTGTTCTCTTCATATTGTTAGTGTTTTTGTCACCGAATGGCCAAATGGGGAGATTGTTAGGTTTTATATTTTGGCCTTATTCGGTATGTTTTCATTGAGAGTTGTATTTATTCTTGTACTCTAAAACACGGTAGTTGATTTATGTGTATTGTTGTTTTCTTTGAAATTTCGTCATAAGACTGTCATGATGAAACACTAACAAAATCAGTTTAAAGCTTTTAGTGATGTTTCATCAAGTAAATCGTCATGATAATGTTCTAGCGGTTTCGTAATGACGACGTCAGCATTCTGTCATGACGAAGAGGTTGGTCTCTCTCTACTTGGTTTTGTCATGACGAAATGGTTGAATGTTCTTAAAGCTTCAATTTTGTTTCGTCAGTATCACGTAAGGATTCTATTGTGATGAATGCACTTACACAAGGGCTAAATCAAGTGGAACAAATCTAAACAAATTGAATTTCCATGTAGAAGAGATACAAAAAAGTTTATTTTTCATTGTGTTGTTTTTAACACCTTCTTTTTCGTCTCTTTGTTCTTCCTTATCTATCTCTTGTTCTTAACGCGCGCCTACATCATAATAGAGATTTTATCAGGGATGACAATTTTTGATACAATATGCAAACCCAATACAAACTTAACACAAAATTAAAGCATTAGGTTGGTGAATCTGACCCGTTTAATTAAATGAGTCTGGTTAGAGTTGACTTATATAGCCTTATATATATGCCTTGACACTATCCAACCCGACATGCAACAAAATAGTGGGTAATTTTTGACATGACCCACAAACCCGACATGAACTCAATACAAAATTAGAGGGTTATGGTTGAGGGGTTTGATCCATTTAATTAAATGAGTTGGGTTGACCGGCATAGTCTTATACTCATGCTTTAACACAACCCGAATCCAACACACAAATACAAATCACCACCCCTAAATTTTATAACATAGCAATTTTTATTTTTATTTTGTATGCTTTTGTAGTTTAAAAAAAAAAAAAAAAAAGGAAAAAAGTACTAAACTTAAGTATTTTTTGTTTATTTTGTTCGTTATCTATTTATTCTGTTCAAGATTTTCTAAACTTGGAAGCATATATAACCTCTTAAAAAGCAAATCTCGTAATTGACCTCAACTTTTTTCGGTGGGTAAGATTGTACAATAATTTAAAATCTCCCAATTACTTGATATATTTCCTTTATTTTTCATCTATAACCAAATAAAACATGTTCATTTTGGGAAAACTACATTTTGCCTCTATGAACTACAACGTATTTTCACTTTGCCTCCATGAACTACCAACTGTGACACTCGACCCCCATGAACTACTATTTTGTGTTCAAAACCACTATTCCATCAGTTAAAGGCCCCTTCCGTCAGTCAAAGGCTTTAACTCAAATAGTCAAAGTGTCCATGCATTGTAGTTTATAGGGACAAAGTGACAATGCGTTGTAGTTCATAGGGGGCAAAGTGACAATGAGTTGCATGTAGTTCATGGGGTAAAAATGACGGGTAGACTGTCTGAGTTAACGCCTTTAACTGACGGAATGAGCCTTTGACTGACGAAATTGGGGTTTTTAGCACAAAATGATTGTTCATGGGGGTCAGGTGTCACAGTTGATAGTTCATGGGGGGAAAATGCCAAAATGTTGTAGTTCATGAGGGCAAAAAGATAGTTTCCTCTTTTTTTTTTTTTTTTGTGGAATAAAATAGTTCATCATTTATATATATACACACAAATTCATTTCATTTTTTTGTGAAATAAAATAATTCTTCAATTTTCCACATTCTCTTGGATATATGGATTAAGTGCAACCAAATGAGGTAATCTTTGAAGACTCCCATAAATCTTAAAAGATTAAGGAGAAACTTCATTAAATTCCCATAAATTTTAAAAACTCTCAATTTAGCATAGACATCATTTTTTTTTAATTTTTTTTTTTTAATTTCACTCCTCTATTAGGATTTTCCGTTAAATCCTAATGGAGGGGTGTCAAAATTCCCAAATACCCCTCTTTTTTTTAGGGAAAAAAAAATAATAATTATGAGGATTTAGGCATTGGTCAAGATGTACAAAATTTACAAAAGTATCTATGCTTGAATCTTTTTTTAAAAAATATATGGACATTTTGAAAATTTTAAAGGAAAATCATAACGAATTGATGAACTTGGAAAAAAAAAAAAACAAATTGAAAGGGTGTTTAAGTATAGTTTTTAAACTTATGGGGTAAATTACAAAAATACTGACAATTAAGGGTGTTTAAGTATAGTTTTCCCAAAGATTAACCCCATCCAAACTCCCCATAATTTTTTTTTTTTTTTAGTTTGAGTGATGAGGCAGTTGCCTAACGTGGCTTTACATTAAACAACCACGTATTTAGCTTCCCAATAAATACGCAACAAGTATTCACAATTTTAGTTTAGAGGGTGAGAAATGGAGAGAAGATCAAGATTTGGCAATGATAGGCCAACTTGGGTAAGGGAGAAGGAGATACAGTAATAGTGTGGTTGGCACCGACTGAATACAGAAAAAGTAAGGATTATCATAAGATGCTGTACAGTACTCTCTTGTGTCTGAATTTAGTTATTGAAAAAGGGAGTCAACCATCATGACAAGCTGGAGGAGAGAGAGAGAGAGAGAGAGAGAGAGAGAAGAGAACCTTTCCAAAATACGATGGCCACTAGTTTAATTTGTTGATGATATTGGTGGATAACATTAAGCATAGAAAATGGGAGATATAGGTGGAATATTGTGTTGGAGATGAGATGAAAGTGCGCCACCACCGGCCAATGGCAGGGGAGGAAAGCCATGTAAACATTACAACAAGGACAGCAAATACAAAACAAAGCAAGCAAGTAGGGCATGGTCCCAACATAAAAGCTTTTGAAATCTCTCAAAATCTTTGGCATGAAAAGGACGCATGCATCCAGGAATCGTGAGAATATCTCTTGCCTGCTGCCTTCCTCTAAACTTGGTGTACTGTCAGTGCTTTCATGTACCTGTCATATGCCCAAGTACATCAGCTGCATAAATCTTTTGATTTTGGGGCATTAAAATTGACACTTTTTGACTTCTTGGTAAGGTCGGTAAGGTCGGTATAAAAGGTCATTAAACGGCAGGTTTTTCTATTTTTCATATGTACCTGCTCAATGTGCTCATCATGAACCATGGACACTGGCTGAAAATCAGCGAGCTTTAGTTTCTATTTCAAGTAAACGCAAGTTTCATGATGCAGAAGAAGAAGAAGCAAGTCTTGATTTATTAGGTAGAAGATCTAATGGTTACAAACCACCCTTTGTAAAACTTTTGTTATTCCATTTTATATAGAAAGTAAGAGACAGAGTTTGCTTGATATTACGTTAAAGGACTTAAAAAGTATTTTTAATCTATAAAGAATTGTGCCAAACAAAAAATTTATTCGTTTGGTAAAAGACTCAAAAGTATTTATTTGACTTTTTTATTCTAAAAATGATAAAAACGCACTTTAAAAAAAAAAAGCTTAAAAATAAAACTCTTTTTAATGAGCTCTTTTTAGTTTTAAAAACTCTATTTCTCAATGCAATCTCAGACACGTTCTAAGACTTCAAATAATAGTTTTAAAAACCAATTAACCTTGCCATGAAAGTTCCTAACTTTCCATCCATGCACCACTCTCTTCCTCTTGCATGTAGACCCATTTACACCATATTGGTTTAGTGTTGTTAGGTGTTTCTAGAAGTTCCTATAGTTGGTTGGAATTCAATTTCTATAGGCTTGACCTAGTCGTCTGCATCCATATCATTAACCACTTCTTCGTAGGTCCTAGGATCCGACTCAGGTTCTTCCAAGATAGCTTCATAAGCTTTTCCTAATTAGAACATGAATATATGAGGTGCCTTGACAATTTTCCCACTAAGACACGATATGATGGTACTATCTGCATCATCAGTAGTAACATGTGGAGTATCAGATACAATTACCTCATCTCTAAACAACTCTAGAGATTTACCCACTCTAGCATCTCACATTTCTTTTAGAACCTGATATATTAAAATTGAAAAACATAATTTAAAAGTCGGGGTGTTACAAACTCTTTTTTGTAATGTTCATTTCCCTCGTCTGCAATGTACGTACGTATATTATCATTAGTTGGGTTTCTAAATCGTAATCCCTAGTCTAGTACTTAAAACTCTTAAGTTTTCTTTATTCTTCTAGGTACCTTCAGAACTGTTTCTAAACAGTGTGTGAACAGTCCACACAATTAGAATGATTTTGACCGTTGTTTAAAAAGTACCATTCTAATAGCTCTCACAACATTAGAATAGTATAATGTTCATTGTCTACTGCCTCCTAAAAATCTCTTTGTTTCCTTCTAGAATCTCCCCACTCCCCAGTCACTCTAAAACCTTCAAAGGTGATTGCTTTTCCCCTAACATTGTTAAGAGCCTAAAAATAAGATATTTTTACAATATATAATGAAAAGTTACCAACTTTCTTTCCCTTCCAATTTCTTTCACCAACCACACTCCAAGATAGCCTAGACCTACTCATTAGTGTACTCCTAACTTAAGTGCAGTGCCTTCTCATTCTTATTTACAAGTCTAAAATACCCTTTCTTTTTCTCACCACACTACAACTTTAACACACGCACACAAACAGTATTCACTGCCATAATTAATCATCACTGAAGGAAATCAAAAACTGGGTTTTCCTTCAGGTGCTCAGTAAATTTGGGAAATGTCGGATTCTTTGGTGTTTGATTGGTGATTTTGTGAAAAAAAGTTAAGGATTTTGGTGAAAAAATGCAGAAGATCGAGAATTGCATGCGAGGCATGTTATGTCTGTGATGGTGAAGCAAAGCAATAAAAATTTGAATATGAAATTCTCTTGGAAGTAAAAGAGGAGCAACTCTTGGAGAAGCTTGAGGTTGTGTTAATGGCTGAAGATAAAACCTAGACAGAAATATTCAATGGTTTTGAGGGATCTTTGAAGATTGAACTAATCGATCAAACGGCATTGATTGATTTCAATGAGAAGGGAACAAGAGTGTGAATTGAATAAAGAAGAAGATGAAACAAATTAACGAGACAGGTGGACAAAGGAGAGAACTTTGGGAAGAAAATAATAAAATAATAAAAGATCATATTTAAATGAAAATAAAGAAACAGGTAAAGTGTGTATTAAAATAATGGTACTTATAATAGAAAATTATGCTTTTTGAATAATCAGAATACATAATATTGATGGAGATACTATAAGGCACCCTTGAAAGGAATCCTACTCCACTACTAAAATGGTCGGTAATTTTCATGGAACAATTTTCTATGAAGATCGACTAGAAAACTCTTTAATGCTCCTTTAAACGTACAATCGGAAGCTTCTGTAAGAATGACCACTTCGAAGTTCTTAAAGATGGACAAAGCACGGATTAAAACTGTCAAATATCGTACGTACGTGATCTCTTTCACAATCTCTCAGAATATAAAACAAACATAACTTAACCAGCACTGTCGGACACCCGTACAGATGATGACTTAAAAAAAGCAGCCTTTGACTAACTCCAATGTGGCAGTACGACCTTTTTGTACCAAATGCTCTTTGACACAACGGGCAGGACTTGGGGGAAAGGTCTTCTTTTAGGCAAATTTAAAGGGTCCAGCCGATGCCACTCCATATGTTTGTCTTTATGCCAGAGAGATGTGTCATGGTACATTATCAAAAATGGCCGGCCAAATAAGAAGAGGGTTTTTCTGAATAAAGAGAGAGAAAAGCAAAAAAGAGGAATTTGAAGATAAAGAGCACAATCATATCATGACCAATTCACCACACAACGAAATATACCACTCAAAAGGAGCAATATTATAGGGTCGTAATGACACCCACTTGAGCAATGGGGTCCAAACATTACTTTGTGCGACTTGTTGTCCATCAAAGTTTACAAAGGGAAGTGTGTGGAATCAAAGATTTGTACAAGTAATTATTGGTGACGGTAGCTCAAAAAAATTCTCATGAGGCTAGGCACATTTAGAGCGTGTGTTCCATCAATTGAGAATCACTAGCATAAGCTTGATTAGTATTAGTCACCTTAAATTTTATTAATATTCTAGTGGGGCTAGATCAAGGTATGGCTCAATTGATCTTCACTTAGTTCCCCTTTCGTACCCTATTTGATTTAAAAAAATTGGTACAAGTCTCGAATTTGGCAGCTGGAACCAAAAGCCTTCCAAGTTACTTTAGATTTAAGAGGTTATGAATTAAATCAAGTCTAGAACTATAAATCTTTCGAATTTGTTGCTTGGGTATATAGTGGATAGTTATGCATGCAATTTAGCAATCAAGAAATTAAATATCCAATAATTTAGGACCAGGAATCAACATATGATAAGCTCATACTAGGGTAGTGGTTGAGATGCAATAAGATAATTTAGTGGGCTTGAGAGGAGTGGCACCGTATAAAGTAATATATAGTAGTAGATATATGTGAACATGAAGGGTAGATAATCCCATCATAATTTAGACACAATTAAATATCAGCTCATTTTACTTGAAAAAAACAAAACTATATATGGTCTTATTTTAAATTAGAATCACAATGATCCTTTTATTTTAGGAACAATTACATTTGACCTCCCAAAGTTTCACCCAATTTGTAATTTGACCTCAAACGTTTAAAAATTTTCAATGTAGCTACTCCGCTAACTATTTCCATCCAATTTGATGGAAAATTGCTCACGTTCGAGGCTTGTGCATTTTTTAGTCTAAAATTTTCAAAATTAGCCCCATGTGTTTAAAGGAATTCAAAAAATACATGGTGGCTATGGCAACCAAAAAAACCAAAACTAAATTGGCAGTGACCAATTTGGGGGTGGTTGCGGCCACCCCCATTTGGCTCCTTGGGGTGGTCAGCCACCCCCTTGGCCATTTGGGGGTGTCCGAGCCACTCCCAAAGGGTTTGAGGGTGGTTTTTAATCAAAATTGGTTCGACACCACCAATTTTATGTTTTTTTTTTAAAAAAAGAATATATATATATATATAGGGGCAATTAAGTATTTTTCATCACTCCGTAAAAGAAAACGAAAATTGTTAATTGATGAGTCACATTACAAATGTTTGATACTTTGTTGGGGCACATTGCAAATTTTTAAACATTGAAGGTCAAATTGCAAATTGGGTGAAACTTTCAACGGGTAAAGTGTAATTTTCTCAATATTTTATTAAACTAAAAGATATTTGACAATGTTAGGTTTTATATTTGTCTTGGTAAATTCAATAGTCAAAACATGGAGTTTTTGGGTATTTTATAGTAACGAAGTTAGCGTTGAGTCGGGTACTCAAGAATTCAAGTTTATAAATGCAGTCCAACAAAGACCACTCTCAGTAAAATTGCTATATTTTTTTCATTTCGACATCAGATTATAAGGCAAGTTTTATGGCATTGAAAGTCTGATTGAAAGGCTTACAATTTTTCATTTCACAAAATATTTCCAATTCCTATTTTTCCTAGGTCAAAATGGTCTAAAAATCTTGTTCATAAAGTATGATCGAACTTGGATTGATGTTGGATTCATCGAACTTGGATCAAAGTCTGTTAGTGAAATTCGAACTTGGATTAATGTTGGATCGATCAAAATTGTGAAAAAAAAAAAAAACTGCTTTTATTTATAACCGACACAAAATCGATCTGTGTTCTTTTATACTTGCTCGAAATTTGTTATTGAAAACTGTACGTAGTATTTAGATTTATAATTGATAATATTGGTAATTTTAATTAAGATTAAGATCTTTACTGTTTATTCAAATATATTATTAATCAGATTTTTTTTTTTTTCTTTTTACCACCATACACAATCACGTTCCCAAAACTGAGTTGAAATTTCCATTACTTAAATTTATCACTGTGGTCTCATCCCTAATTTGATAAGCTCAAAAACTTTGTCATCCTGTATTCTACTACGTACAAGGTAGGGCAACGGTTGGGACTCTAACTGCAAAGCGCATAGGGCAACGGTTGGAACTCTAAATGCAAAGTGCACAACTTTTAAGAGGATCTCTAGCAATGTTACTAAAATACCTAATTAAAAAGTGTAATTTTTATTTAAAGGAAAATCATCATTTTGCTATTCTGAACTTTTATCGATTTTGTAATTATTTTTTTAAAATTCAAAAATATCAATTTAATGTTTAAAACTTTAAAAGTTTGCGATGACACTTTTCAATGTATCAAACTCTCAACATTTGATAAGTGTACGTATTTCTATGCACACTCCACCATTGATTTCTATTCTCTTCTCTAATTTATTTAAATGCTGTTTTTATATTTTTTTATTATTATATTCTTGTCAACTCCCATATTTTCAAATATTCCTATTTTCTAAACAATCTTTTTGTTTTCAACGGGCAGGTTTTTTCAACGGTCATATTTCTTCAACGCTGGTGTTGAAAAGAGAAACAATAAAATAACAAAAAATGTAATTGAAAATAAATAAAATAAAGCAACTTTTTGCTACCGTAATTAAATATAAGTTGAAAATAACTCTATCAAAAAATATATTTTACATAAGATAAGTTGTTCGACGTAATTTTTTCCTCCAATTAGCAAAATATACACAAGAGAAATGTTACACTTTTCAAAATTTTCTCTTTCAAAATTTTCTCTAAAATTTACTTTCTAAATAATATGTGACAATTCGATATAATCTTATGAGATTATGAAACATAGTTTGAAATGCAAATTTTATAAAAAAAAAGTTTTTAAAATTGTAGCATTCGTCTATGCGCGTAATTATGGGGCCTTTAGAGAATATCCGTGGAAAGATGCTGTAACATGCATGGTACCCTCCACACAGTAAAGGGGTGGGCACAGTAAGGAATCATAATCATGTAATAGAAAAGAGAAAGAGACCTCCCAAAAAGCCACAACATGATTCCGTATTAAGGACAAATTACACACGCAAAAACACTTAATTACCATTTTTAATTAATTAGAACAAATATTCCAAGTACCCACCTCTCCTTTTGGAGTCCTGGTCTTTTATATCTATCTATATATATATATATATATAAACCCCTCTTTCCTAGGCATTCAACACAAGTAGCAACTCAAGTACTTCTACATCCCAGTTAAACTCTTCCAAAGCCCTAGATTAGCCTTCCATTTCCTCTTTATACACTCTTCCTTAATCAAGAAAGAGATGCAGGAGGACAAGAAGATGAAGGTGAAGAAAGGATGGCTTGCAGTCCAAGTAGGGTTGGAGGATGAAGATGGCGAGTGCCAGCGTTTTGTGATTCCCATATCCTATCTTTACCATCCTTTATTGAAGAAACTTTTGGAGAAAGCTCATGAGGTTTATGGGTACCACACCACCGGCCCTCTTAGGCTGCCGTGCTCGGTGGACGACTTCCTCCATCTCCGGTGGCGGATCGAGAAAGAGTCAAACCATCATCATCAACATCATCACCACCACTCCCATCCCCACCTTTCTGGTGCTTTGTCCTTTCACTCTTGTTGATCTACGTAGACATGACACCATGTTTTCCTTTTTTGTGGGAAAAGAACCAAACAAAGGGGAGGCAAATAAATTTAGCTAGACAAGCATTCTGTTTATTAGTAGTGGTGCTTGCCGCTGTATTTTTATTTTTCCTTCTCTAACTTAATTATCTGGGAAGCTGTTTTGTAATTCCAAAGGGAAATGAAGAAATAGAATTTACGCATAAAAAATTGTTCTCCACTCTCTCTCTCTCTCTCTCTCTCTCTCTTTGTTTTTTTTTTTTTTTTTTTTTTTGGGTGATGAATGAAATTATATATCTATAATTTCAATGATAGAGTTATAATATTTTCTCAATCAAGAAGCCAACCTATCCAAAGCGGGGGAAGAGTGCAAAAAAAGGAAAAAATAAATAAGTGTTACCCAATTGTCTACTGGATTTTCCTCTAGGTGCATGCATATGTTGATGCTGATATGATCTGGCAACGATAAAGAAAAGAGGAAAAGGAAAGAGGTGCTAGTGCCATGATAAAAGTCTGAGCCAGCCCACACACAAATGGAAAAGATCAAGTGAGGTATCCTGTGGCCATTATAAGTTTAT
Source organism: Corylus avellana (assembly GCF_965113065.1). Classification (NCBI taxonomy): domain Eukaryota; kingdom Viridiplantae; phylum Streptophyta; class Magnoliopsida; order Fagales; family Betulaceae; genus Corylus; species Corylus avellana. The sequence goes on along the minus strand of NC_142500.1, from coordinate 7,788,432 downwards.
TCATGTATATCCCTACTTTTGCCAACATCCAGCACTAATTCTATTTCTTTTCTTCTTCCTTTTTTTTTTCTTCTCTGAGTTCCTTCTGTATGATTTTGATCTGTCTTTTCGAGTTCTCAAGACGTTTTCCTCCAAATATGCTACAATAATTCTATCAAATTAAAAATAAATAGGTTCCCTTTTTTTGGATAAATAGGTTCCCTTTTCTAGTTTGTAATCTTCTAAATTCTTTGATTTTTTTTTTTTTTTTTTTTTTGACGTTATAATCTTCTAAATTCTAGCAGTTAGAAATGGATAAAAATTAACTACAAACTAGTTTAGAGCTAATTCATATAAACCAGTTTAATAAAGTGGCATGTGTCCTTTAACATGTGATAAACACATGCTTTCTTATTAATACTATTAAAAAATATATACGAGAAGCATATGCTATTACAAAAATATGTGCTTATCACATGCTAAGGGACAAATGTTACTTTATTAGACTGGTTTGTATGAATTAGTTACAAACCACTTTGTAACTTGATGAAACACATGATGCTCGATGTCCCATATGTGAGAGAGGGGCAGAAACAATAAAACATATCCTTTGAAGTTGTCTTGTAGCACAAGATGTGTGGGGAGGTGGACCAAAAAAAACTTCAAAAAAGGCATTGATGAGGGTCTCACCTTTTCTCATGTGGTTACAACTATGATAGATCGATGCGACATGGAGGAAATTGAGCTTATGGCAGTGATGGCTCGTAAAATTTGGTTTCGCAGAAATACGATGGTACATGGAGAAGATTTCACTTATCCTAACCAAGTTTTATGCGATGCAAGTAGCTCTCTTGATGACTTCAAAAGGGTTAATACAAAAGAGATGGATGCAGGGAGCCCTACATACCAAGCACCACCAACACTTTGGCAAAAACCACCCATAGGTATGTGCAAAGTAAACTAGGATGAAGCGGTGGATAAAGTTCATGGGCGTGTTGAGATTGGTATCATAGTATAGGATCATGAGGGAGTTGTCTTGTTAGCGCATAGTACTACACGAAGTTGCTTGATCAAACCTATCGTAGTTGAGGCACTGGCCGCTATACATGTCGTGGATCTATGTAGGAAGATGGGTTTATTTGATATAGTTTTGGAGGGGGATGCCTTACAAATTGTTAATGCGGCAAGCTGGCGGAAAAAAATTGGAGCAAGTTTGGTCACTTAATTGATGGAATGAAAGTGGGGTTGCACCAACTGAGATCGTGGAGGATTGAACATATAAAGAGGGATCCGAATTATGCCGCTCATAGTCTTACTAGGGAGGCTATTATAGATGCGTGCCATGGATAAACTTTGGGTTGAAGAAATTTCAAACTGTATAAATGGTTTTGTAACTAGGGAGCAGTTTTGTAACACCCCGTAAAAATTAATTAACTGATAATTGACTCCATGGTTCGCTTCTCAACCTTATTCCTCACAAAACAAGACTTAGGGATCGTAAGATCTCCTAAGAGAGAGACTACAGCAGAAGACTTTCAACCACAGGAATAACAAAGTAATAACTAAATATCACAATTATAACAACCAAAGTAACGATAAAACATCATAGCATAAATAGATCCTTAAATTGTGCTGGTCAAAAACCGATCAAATATATTACAAAGCTAGGATTATTGTCTGAAAGAAAGATAACAAGATCAACGCCTAAACTTAAGTAGTGCTAACATAATAACAATCTCAATCATCTCCGCCCGAGTTGTTCATCCATCATCCCACATGAACTTGAGCCAAACCGGGTCCATGTCCTAAAAAATGACCTGAATCAGGTCCTTGGCCACCACCAACTGGCTGTCCGTATCCATCCTCCTCTATGCTAGCGCGCAATTTATACATAATGGAGGGGAAAACATACAGGGGTAAGTCTAACGATGTATCCATCCTTCTCTATGCTGCACATGGTACTTATGCCATTTAGTGATGAACTTCGTTTGAAGAAGTATGCAGCATTTTAGGCATGACAGTTATTCATAAATGCAGTATATATATAATATATGTTGAAATATGAGAATCATGTCATAGTTCAACTGATGGTCTATTTCAGATATTACCCTTTTTCAGTAGGGTTGGAGTTGTCCCATAGGATCTGTAATACAATGCCAGTACCCCGACTATTATACGCTACCGTCCATAACATTAGCAGCCCGACCAAGTCCGACCTTAGGTGGCCCACGCTACTAATGATGTACGCCCTGTAGTGACCCGCTCATTAAGGCTGCACCGGTCAAGAAATTACCATTGGATCCAAGGCTCGTATATCACATCCACACACACATTTGACAATAGAGTTAACATATATAGTAAGCCATGGCCGTTATCCCGTACATACCGATGTACCATGTCATACGATGCAATTAGTCTTGTCCGTATTTTACATGCCTACTATTACAAGTTTCATCATCTCATTATTTTGTTAAGTAGTACATTTTTCACAAAATGTAGAGTTCATAACATAGCAAAATGTATTTCATGAGAGTTGTAAAAATGCATGTTTTGGTACACAAAATAGAGTCGTGCAATGCGGGAAAAATACTGGCTAGTATCATGTGAGTTTGTACTCATCTGGATCATACAAGTCCTCCAAAAATTCTTCTAAAGGGTCCGAGTTCTTCAAATCTGTGGAAAGCCTAATATTAGTCCTATGTCCAAGCTAAAGTGAACCTAGAACAGGAAAACAGAGGCTTTTGAACAACTAGGCAAAATAACTTCCGTCCTTGAAATTGCTTGTGGATGAGCGCTCGGGCTTGATGTTGAGAGTTCGGTCCGAGAGATTTCGGTAGAACCTCATTTGGTCCAACGATCTTGTAAGCAGTCCTAAGCTGGTTATAAGGCTATGAAAGGTCCTTTCACACCTTTTAGCCCAAAACAACAGGAAATGCTTATAACAAGATTAAGACATATACCTCTAGATTCTAACAACTAAGCTACTGTAAAACACAAGCTAGCACAACATCTTAAGGAAAAACACTTAAGAGATATGATAGTTACCTCTACATAGCAAGAACCTCAACAAACTCCTCCTTCTCTTCAAGAACACCAAGGTAACATCTCTCAAGCTCACAACAACACTCAAGCAGAGTTTCTCTATGGTTCAAAGGGCAGAATGAGGTGGCAATGGCATGAGAGGCGGGTATTTACAAGGTAGAAAATCTATGAGCTCTGCAGGAGCAGGCCTGCAGTGCAATGAGCGCTCAGTACTACAGTGCCGAGCATTCGCATACTATTTACCTAATGGTTTTTGGATTTCACTTGTACGCTTGGGAAATATCTAGTGGTCAACCAAAAGTCAACGTATGCTCGGGCTGGTCCTCAAACGAGCGTTCAACCAAAAGGTCCAAAATTACCAAAATGACCCTCCAACTATTCTTAATGACCCAAAAGTCCAATTAACCCTCTAACCAACCTATCTTAGTCTAGTTAATTATTTGGGTCACTACAAGTTTGCCCCTACTTAATTGATATTATATCAATAAAGATTCTAATTTGTTCAACAACAAAAAAATTCTCCTTAGATAGCGTGGAGTTAAACAAGTTTTCTTGGCTTTAGAGACATTTTTGATGCTTCGTTATATAAGACACTGTAATCAATGTCTTAATGATAGATCTCCACGTCCAATTGAAGGCCAAGACCCATGAGAAGTCCAAGCCAATGTACACCTAGCATTAATAAGAGCCCTAGTCCTAGCAATAGTGGTGGAAGTCTTAGTCCAATACTTATTTATCATCCAATACTTATTTATCATCTTTAGTCTTTAAACTTATCTTCCATAGTCAAGTCTTCTAGCTTTTATGTTGTCTTTAGTAGTCTAGTTGTAGTCTAATTCCCTTACGTGTTGCATTAGTATTACTATTACGTATTGTTTTCATAGAGAAGAGTAGTATAAATAAGGGATCAACATAAGTAAGCATTTATTGAGAATTATTAAGCAAAAGCTTGTTTGTGGTTTATCTTTAGCCCTAATTGGAGTCTTGTGGTCTCTCCTACCCGAAAGGAACTATTATTTCTAGCCTATTTCTATTAATTGTTGTGGGTTTCCATCAACGTATTATCAGAGCTATGTCTACCGACAAAGATTGTATTGAGAAACTTGAAGCTGAGGTCCTGGAGTTGAAAGAAGGAAAAAGGTGGCTACATAGTCAAAAATGGAGGATTTGTTCCATGAGCTTAGGGAATTAATTTTTCAAACTCACTCCTCGACATAGAAAGACAACAATGATCAAGGGTCAACGTCTCATCCACCAAAGGAGAACTCTGGCAACTTGAGTTGGCCCAAGGTGACGAGCGGAGAGAACCATCCAAATATGTCGTGCACAACCAAGTTGAATTTTTATCGATATACACACAACTCTACTATGCCTACTAGTTCATGTCTAACACCATTAGGCACTACCAAGAGACTTTTTTGGGAAGAGATGCAAAAAGGAAGGGAGAGGGGTCTTTGTTTTAGTTGTAATGAAAAATCTACTCTGGGCCATAGATGTCAAGTCTGTTACTTTTATTTTGGCTCATTCGGTTTTATGTTCGTAATCAGTTGGAAAATGAGTTCAAGTATGAAGAATTGAAGAAATCAAAGTTTTTCAGTATAATGTGTCTGGATAACTAAAAGACAGGTCCTAATAGTAATTCCAGAGAGATCAACAAAGACTGACGTGTCAAGACAGGGTGTTAATACGTCCAGACACAGTTTTTCGAGAGTTCATTTTAGACAGCATGTCCGGACACAGTTTCCCAAGAGTTCACTTTAGACAGCATGTCCGGACAGCAGTTGGACATGTCCGAACCTGATTTTCAAGGACTTTGAAAGTTACAATCTAGACTCTCAAGTACACCTAGAGGGGGGGTGAATAGGTGTATATCATAAATAATGCGAAATTAACAATTAACACAAGCAACAATCAAGCACCAAAATTATGTGAAGCAACAAAGCATACGGACACAGATATTTTTGGTTACGAAGTGGAAACATGAAGAACCTCTTCAAGGAAAAACCACTCTAGGGCAACGGACCTAAGAAATCGTTTACTATATAAAAGGAGGAGAAAATACAAGTTGCTACAGTTACAAAGCTTTTGTAGTTGACACAAACTTGTCTAGACAAGTGACCCTTCTTGCCCGGCTACCACGGTAATCCCCTCAGAACCTCTGGTACCCCCCTATTATCGACTTCCCTTGCCAAAACCTCTAACAAGCTGCAAGTTACCTCGACTATTTACACACAAGTTGCTGAAAATAAATTATGACACAACTCTAGGAGAGTATAGAGACTAAGCTCACAACATAAAACCTCTCCTAGCACACAAGGAAAAACTCACTCAAAGCACTTAGGATTTCTCTCTCACTTTCGTACTTCTGCCGTCTATTTTCCTTGATCAAAATGAGCAGCATGAGTTCTCTATTTATAGGTAGAAATGAGGTGTCTTTTTCAGCTGCATTAAGACACTTTCTGATTTGCCGTCTGGATGGGAAGAGGGGCCGTCCGGACAGACTCCTGTAGGTGCAATGGCATGGCGACATGTGGACAGCATCTTGACAATTCAACAAGCATTTAATTCGCGGTGCTAACTTTCTGACCACAGGCAGTCCGAACGAGCTAGGAGGCCATTCGGATGGGCTAGCATTTAATGCACCGACTCCCCGTGATTCCTGGAAGCATTTAATATGTCGGGGGAAAATTCAACGCGGTTTGACTTGAGTTCGTCCAAACAGCCATAGGGTTCGTCCAGACGGCCTAGCAATAAATGCTACAAAGCTGTGTCTCCAGGAGAGCCTTTAATTTGTCAGGCAAAAATTCAACCATCGCAACTTCCTCCGTTTGGACGGCCTGTGCGCGGACTCCTCTAGTTTTTGTATGGAGGTCTTCATCCTGCAGCACACTCGGACGGGCTTCGCGCGGCTTGCGAACGGCCTTCTCTGAAACTGCTCCAAACTACTCCTTAAGGTGCCAAATTACAATTGGGATGCAATTACACTGTTTTGATCACCGAAATAAGCCAATTACATATTTGACAAAAATATCTAACAGACTCCCACTTTGGCATTTCGGTGATAAAACCACAAAATAACATATTGCAAAAATCCAAACACAAGATTTGCAGTAAACAGAAACTCCCCTCAAAGTGAGTATCCCATCAATGGCAGAAATAAAACTAACACTCCAATAAAATATGAGAATAACTTCTATAAGGTCTTGGCACAAACCAAGCTCTTTGTGCCCTCCAATAATAAGTTGACACATCAGCTTGGAACAACAAATAACCTTATTGTGAAAACACCAGATTGGACCTCTTTGATCACTTATGGATAAAAAAACCCTCCTCCTTTACGTTTTATCTCTCACCTTCTTGCCACAACTATCCGTCTCTCTCCCTCATTTTTATTTGAATCAATATCCAAGCAAAATACCAAACATCAATGAAAATGGTTAAGATTACTTATTAAAAAAAAAAAAAGAAGAGATGAAAATGGACCCAATGTTCTCAAATAGTTACAGAGGCAAAAAAATAAACCCTAGTAACTAAAGTAGTTATGGGTTTGAAGGACGCAGAAAAAAAAAAAAAAAACGTTTGTTTTAGTGAAGAGAGGAGATAGATCAAAGAACTCATGAAAACTAGAGGTTGGAAGTACTCAGTTTGCAAAGATTTCTGGAAAATGCATTGTGGGTAGAGCAAATCTGCTCTTCTTTCTCCTCTCTCCTTTTGTATTAAAGGTAAAGGATTTTTTGAAGGAATATGTAAATATTGCAATATGCACTGGGTTATTGATCAGATTGTTTTGGTTTGATTGTTCTTGTTTTCCTTGTATTTGGCTTCTTGGTGGGGTTGATTGAGGTGTAAAATGGGTGTTCTAGCTTCTTGCTGGGTTGGCATTCAGCATGGGTTGCAGCAGTGAGGTTTTTCTTTAGAGAAAGGTGAGAGTTAATAGGTAAATTCGGGTTTTTTTGTCCATAAGTGATAAAAGAGGCTTGATTTGGTGTTTTCATGATAAAGTCCTTTATTGTTCTAGGCTAATGTGTCAACTTATTATTGGAGGGCACAAAGGGCTTTGTTTGTGCCAAGACCTTATAGAAGTTATTCTCATAAAAGACATTACTCCCCCTTATTCATAACTCCCCAAAGAACACAAGACTGCTCTTCACAACACTTCTCCCCCTTAACGAATACTACTCCCCATTTTTATCACAAATGGTCAAAGGGGCTATGATAGTCCAACAAGTTTCTCAAGACGTACAAACATTGCATGGGGAGGGTTTGAACAGCTCATTGTAAGGTATGATGGACTGTAAGTGTTGGACGACTCCGCCATAGTACCTACACACTTGACTCCAAGTTAGTATACAAGCAACACATGATATGGAGTAAGTGTAAACATGAAATAGCCACGACAAGTGATATTGAAGACTTAAAAACATCATTGAGGCATTTCATCAAACACATGGTGTGCCTAACATTTAAGCATGTGAACAATGATTCAGGGCTAGATGAAAAATTATCACACAACAAGGCCTTAAGCCTAATTACATCCAGTCATAAACAATCCAAGAAAAACAAGGGAATTTGACCAACAACACATCATTGAGATATTTCATCGAACATGTGATGCATGTTTTAAGCATGGCAAAAGTGTTCAAATAGAATCATGCTTATATCCCTCACAATCAAAGCCTAGACCACAATTATAACACACATGAGCAATTTAAGTAAGGAATTGAAGTAAATGGCTGAAGAATGTCATTTAGGTAGATTATCAAACATGTGGTGTGCATGAAATTTAGATATGTGAAAAGTCACACAATACTCATGAAAGATCATGCTCACATACACCACAATCAAAGCCGAAAGCATAACCACAGCATAAATGAAGCATCTCAAGAAGAAAAATGAACAATGAGTTCAAAGACTTCATTTTGGCATTTTATCGAACATGTGGTATGCATTTGAAAATAGACATGTGAAAAGTATTTCATGGACATTGAAAATACATGCCTAAGTACAACCAAACAATAGCTAGTACATATTAACAACAAGTAGCTATCATTCTTACAAAGGGAGTATGAAAATTTCGAACCAAAATCGAAACCCAACCTTGAAAAACCTAGGTTTCAAATCTTCTAGAAAATGTGACATGAGAGAAGATTGAATCTTAGAAAACATACCTTGGAGCCAATGAGGTTGGATTATGCTCAAAATTTGAAAAGAGAAACCACTAAAATTGAGGACTCAAAGATTTGGGGAAGAAGTAGTTCATGCGGCACGAGAGAGACAGAGGAGTTTTTGTCATGGAGGAGAAACTAAGAGTTCCTGGATTACATACCTGGGCAGGGACCATTCAGACGGTCACTTTGCACCGTTTGGACGGGGAGCCAAAAACAAAAGATTTCTCCCCCTTACTCCAATTTCTCTCTTTGTTAGGTGAGCATTTATAAAGACATGATACATTCAATTAAGGGGGTAATTACATTTTTTTCCCCATCAACTACAATGCATTGTTACTTTGCCCCCATAAACTGACAACCCTACTGCCTGACCCTATCAAACTACCATTTTGTGTCCAAAACCCTCATTTTGTCAGTCAATCACGTTAAATTGGACGGAATAAAAGGGGGTGTTTGCCGTTTGGCAGCCATCCCCTTGGGGGAGGGGGTGGCACGTTGGCCACCCCTAGAGGTGGCTGGGGTTTTGGTAAGGAAATGGTGATATTCTGGTCACCATTGCTAAGGAAATGGTGGGGAGGAGGAGGATCGAGAGTAGAATGGTTTGGATATTGGGTGTCATCTTTATTTTCCTCCTCTGTTTTTTTGGGGTATTTCTGTTTCTGGGTATGTCTACGTGTTTGTCAGAAACAGAGGTGGAGGGTTTAAAAGGACAGAAATCGTATCATCTGGGGAAGGGAATGAGGGAAAGATCAGAGGTTTGAGTTTTGACAATAACAAAATTCAATGGCCTTTGTTTTTCTGAGCCAATGTCCTTCGAATACATATACCGAATAATATTAACCGTGAAGGAGCTGATACTAACAAAGCTCAAAACTCTGATCTTTTCCTCGTTAGATGACTTCAGAGTAGAAGATAACAAATTTTTGTTGTAGTCTTCGTTAAAAGCGACGGAAGAAGAAGAGGATGAAGAAGAAGATACTTTTTAATTTTAATATATTTATATTTTTTGAAACTAGTACTCATATATATATATATATATATATATATATATATATATATAAAGTTTTTAATTTTAAGGGTATTATATGTAATTTTTGTATATAAATTTGGAGTATTTGAGTCATTTCAAGTTTTTTAACGCGGTTGATTGATGGAATGAGGGTTTTGGGCACAAAATGGTAGTTTGATAGGATCGAGTAGTAAGGTTGTCAGTTCATGGGGTAAAGTGACAATGCGTTGTAGTTGATAGGGGGAAAGGCAATTACCCCTTCAATTAATGATCAAGAAATGCTAATAGAAATAACTTCTTGTTGAATGAGCCGAAAATACCCGAAGCCTGCAATAGTATCAAAAGATGAATGAACATGTCATTTTTATACTTCAGGCAATGCCAATATGTACCATCACTATCCAAGCCATTGTGTTGTGTGTGGCAAGTGTTGTGCCAAATACTACATAAATTAATAGATAATATTTAGTACGTTTTAACTCGCAAGTGCACAAGATCAAAACAATAGTATAGTGCAGCAAGTACGAGGTCGAACCCACGGAGATTGTGATTTTGTTTTGAATTAATTAAAATATCAAATTGTCACAGATTTGATATTAAGCAAAATAAAAAGATAATAAGATAAAGGAAAGGTAAAGGTAGGGCTTTGATATCCACCACTAATTATACTTAGATAATATAACAATATGCCAATGATCTAATCATATTATGAGTACTTAATGTTTGCCAACCTAAAGGCATGGGTGTCTGCTTAAGCATCAGTGTCTACTCCTTAAACTATTGATTTCCCTAAGCAACGAATTAGGCATGGGTGTCTGCTCTAATTCTTTTCTTTCTTAAAGGATTTAGCATAGGTGTCTACTAAGTTGTTCTTTAAGAAGGCATAAAACTGTGGAAATCGACAAACACATGAGGCTTAGGGCATGGGTGTTTACTCCCGGTTCCCCATATTGATTAACTCAAGAATCCGGTGTGGATATCTTATGTTACTTATGTTAAACCTAGAACTCGGTCATCCAAATTGATTTAACTAACTAGTTCATACCACATACATATAATGGTCAGTCACATACATATGAGGAATTCAAGAAAATATGAATTAATCAAGTTAAGCAACACAATATGATTATCACAAAGGCGTCAATATTGAAATATTAAATAAACATAATTAGGGCTTCAATCTAGCCCTCCTTAAGAGTTAGTTACACATAATAAAAATAAAAAGAAAAGGTAAAGGTAAAGAAAGAACCGAAAGGTAGCCTCCAATTCCTCTCCCCAAAACTGTGCCTCTTCCAAGGATTTTAGGATTTTAAGGATTATTTAAATTGTGAGGCTTAGGGGACTATTTATAGAGCTTATGAGAGTCCTAAAAGCCCTAATAATCCTAGGAAATTCGGAGTTTTAAGTCCTAGTCCAACTAGGATAAAGAAAACCTAAGTCTAAATCGGAATAGGATTCGCCTAGAATTACGGTCCTGTCTTGCGGTGCAATTTTGGCCTTGCATCGCTCCGAATTGGGAAAATACTATTTCACAATGATTTGTATCCTTTTGAGTTAGCTTTCTAATGCCGCTTGAATCACCTCAATCGGATGTTTAAGCTGAAAGTTATGGTCAAAATACCGAGACATGTTCAGAATCCAATTTTTGCATCCAATCCGATTTGACTTCAATGTGAGAAATACCGAATTAATCATTTCTTTTATTTAATTAAACTTAACCATGATTGATTAAGCTTAACCATATCTTCTAGGTCTTTCCAATTTTCCCTTTAAGCTTGGAATTCTTCCAGAAACGCTTCTTTTCTTCCAAACGCCTATAAAACAAAGAAAATACAAAAAGAAAGTAAAATGGCCTAATTAACCAAAACCAAAGGATTAAAACATGCAAGTTAAGGGCTGAAAATATGAATATTCTAGCACTTATCAGCAAGCTTCAATTAAAAGCCAAGCAATGGACAAAAATTGATAGACAATAAAGCACATAAAACTTCTAAACCATATGAAGGAAATTCATAGTTTGTTTTGGTTAGAAGTCAAACCTTACTAGGTCCTAGCCATCCTCATCCAATACTCTCCCCTTAAGACTTGGCCTAAGGCTCAAAGCTACATCCAAAATTTTTCTTTTGTGGATGAGTCAAGCACAAATAAATAGACACAGTAAAATTTTCCTTTTTTGAATATTATGGCATTTTGCACATTTCACTTTGAATTTTCTTTTTGAGAACGTGTCTTTTATCATAACAAAAGAAGGTCAAGACATGAGTTTGAGCTGGAGTTTTTAGGCTCTAGGTTCAACTAGCATTTGGTCAATCTTACCTACAAGAAACTACATTCTATGCATATGGTTTGTCCATCACAACAAATTTATATGGATCGACATTCCTTCTTGAAGCTTAAGTGCATAGAACTAGCATGAATGAGATGTGCCACAATAACATATGCTTGAGTAGTCAAATAACGGTTCATTATAAAGATAATCAACTCAAACATGATAAGTGTATTTCCAAGGCACATAAGTTAAGAGGATATCTCAAAAGCATTTGAAGAGCAATTAAAGAATGTATCCATCTTAACAACTCAAGGTGCCACACAATACCAACAACTTTCCCATTTTTTAAAAAAAAAATTATTATAACAAAATAAAAATACTCATAGGAAAAAAAAACAAAGATCAACACATGCAAAACAAAAATCCTAAACATTATAGGATACATGTATGAAATGAGAATTCAAAAGGCACAACCTAACAACATGCTCTAGCCTTAAACTCATATCATATAGGTCCTCTATAGAGTATGATTTGGTTTAAAACTATTTTCTAGGCCTCCACTAGTCACCACATATTTATGGACATAGGATCGGCATATAGACAAGAAATTTGGTGGTCCTCACTTTACATTTCGTCCATACACTTTTCCAATATCACAACACATGAATTTCCAGTGAAGTCCTTTTTGATTGTGCCGTGGTAGAATTCTCAAAGCAAATTTGTATAAAATGTGAAACAACAAACGCAACAAGATGCTATAGCTAAATCCTTTAAAAAAGAAAAGAATTAGAGTAGACACTCATGCCTAATTCGTTGTTTAGGGAAATCAATAGATTAAGGAGTAGGCACCCATACCCTTAGGTTGACAAACATTAAGTATTCACAATATGATTGGATCATTGACATATTGTTATATTATCTAAGTATGATTAGTGGTGGATATCAAAGATCTACCTTTACTTTTCTATTTATCGTTATATCTTTATATTTCTTTTTTCACAATATGAATTTAGTGACAAATTAATATTTTAATTAATTCTAAATAAAATTAACAATCTTCGTGGGATCAATCTCGTACTTGCTGCACTATAGTATCGTTTGATCTTGTACACTTGCGAGTAAAACGTACTAAATATTATCTATTAATTTAGGTGGTATTTGGCACAACAATTACAAGGAAAGAAAAGAATACAATTAGTAGTCGGACTCCCCCTTATCACCGACTAGAACTCGACTAGGACTGACTTACTAATACGAATAGGAAAAGGATTCTGTTTCCTATGGGAAACTAGAATAAACTGGAATTTGGGAAGCAAGTTCCTTATTGGACTTGGGCTAGGCTTGGAACTTAGTTCCTTATGGGATTCTAGTAAATCTATAGGGCTGACCCACTCACTAGTGCAGTCTTATGAACACATCATCCCTTCCCCCTTACATTTTCCTTGTCCTCAAGGAAAAAATCAGGGAACCCCATGTGGATGGAATTGTAATCCTCCCAAGTTGACTCCACTGGCGATAACCCTTGCCAATGGATGAGTAGCTCAGTTTTTTTATATATTTATTTATTTAATTTTTTTAACCCTTTTTTCTAGCACTGCTTGCGGCCATGGAGACATGTGGAAAACTGGGGCAAGACAATACGATCACCTCCCAACTTCCTCTTCAATAGACTTACATGGAAAACTGGATGAATCTGAGACTCCAAGGGCAGTTCCAGCTTATAGGCAACGGGGCTAATTTTTTTTATGACTTTGAAAGGACCAAAAAACCGAGCTGATAATTTGGCATTCATGCGCATGTGCACTGAAACCTGTTGATAAGGTTTGAGCTTTAAGAACACCCAATCTCCTTCTTCAAATTCTTCCTCCTTGTGCTTTCCATCATAAACCTTTTTCATCCGTTCTTGGGCTAGCTTGATATGCTCTTTCACTTTCTCCAGGAGGTAGTCTCTAGCCCCTAATTCTTTCTCCACCGCCTTGACCTTGGCCATTCCTGGTAGATTGGAAAGCAAGGTTAGTGGGTCACGCCCATAAACCACCGAAAAGGGAGTGGTTTCGATTGTAGAGTGCCAACTAGCATTATAGCTATACACTGCCCAAGCTAACCATTTCCCCCATTCTTTTGGCTGTGAACTTGTGAAACATCTTAAGTACATTTCCAAAGTGCAATTCACTACTTCTATTTGCCCATCCGTTTGGGGATGATAGGCTGAACTGAAATTGAAGCTAATCCTATGGAGACGAAATAACTCAGTCCAAAATTGACTCGTGAAGGTAGGGTCTCGATCACACACAATAGACTTGGGCATTCCATGTAGCTAAAATATATTTTCAAAAAATACTTGACCTACACTTACTGTCATATACGGATGGTTGATTGTTGTAAAATGCGCATACTTAGAGAGTCGATCTACTACTACAAAAATAGTGGATTTACCACGTGAGTTTGGCAATCTCTCAATAAAATCCATAGAGATATCTTTCCATATTTTCTCCGGAATGGGGAGTGGATGTAGCAATCCTTTAAGTGATAGACTTTCTGCCTTGTGGCGTTGGCAGACTTCACATTCCTTGATTTGGCTTTGCATTCCCCACCAATAAAACTTTGCCGTTATTCTTTGAAAGGTTTTGTTATACCTTTCAGGAAATCCCCCATGTATTTGGTCTATAATTGTGGGAATTAGTGAAGAACTTTCTAGTAAAAATATCTTTTCCTTGTAGAATAATAATCCATCCCTATAGTGCCAGGGACCTAAAGCCTCTCCTTATCTCACCTTCTGGGCCAAATCTTCCATCTCTGGATTCCTTCACATCTCCTCTTTAATGACTTCTAACTAGTTCGACATGGGGCTAGATAAAGCTACCAATTCCCCTTCCATCTCTTCCTTCTCATTCATTTCTTGTGCCAATGCAGATTAGATGGTTTTTCATCTCTCTGAGACAGTGCATCTGCGACTATAGTCTCCTTGCCCTTCTTATATTCGATAGAAAAATCAAATCCCATTACCTTGCACAGCCACTTCTGTTGGGCTGTTGTTGAAATTTTTTGTAACCACAAATACTTCAGACTATGTTGGTCGGATCTTACCACAAAACGTCGTCCAAGGAGGTAGGGACGCCATTTTTGCACAACCATGACTAGGGCCAAAATCTCCTTTTCATAGGTGGATAAGAGTAATTGCTTCCCTTGTAGTGCCTGGCCAAAAAACGCTATTGGTCTCTCTTGGTGTATTACAGCCCCTATGCCTACTCCTGAAGCATCACACTCTACCACGAACTCCTTGGAAAAATCAGGCAGGGCGAGGACGGGTGCTCGAACCATAACTTGTTTAAGGTGCTCAAAAGCTATCTCAGCTATAGGAGTCTATGGGAAATTATTCCTTTTCAACATTCGATTTCATGGTGCGACAATTTTTCCATAATCTTGGATGAAACGTCTATAATACCTGGTGAGACCCAAAAATCCCCTCATGGCCTTGAGGTTCCCTAGTTTAGGCCATTGTTTCATAGCTTCCACCTTTTCGGGGTCAACTCCCACTCCCCTTGGTGATATCACATGGCCCAAGTATTGGACCTCTTGCTGCCCAAAACTACATTTACTTTTTTTTCAGGTATAGTTAATGCCTCTCAAGAATGCTCAATATAGTTTTCATATGCCCCATGTGTTGTGCCAGTCTTTGCTATATACCAATATATCATCAAAAAAAACTAAGACGTATTTACGAAGGTAATTACGGAATACCTCATTCGTGAGAGCTTGAAAAGTGGATGGCGCATTGGTTAATCCGAATGGCATGTCAAGGAATTCATAGTGCCCATGATGAGTTCGAAACGCTGTTTTCACCACATCTTCGTCTGCTACACATACCTGGTGATATCCGGAACGCAAATCCAATTTTGTGATAATTTTGATAAGTTCCCAGTAGTCCACGCACATCCTCCACGTTCTGTCTCCCTTCTTGACTAGTAACACCAACGAGGAATATGGGCTATTGAAGGGGTGAATTACTCCCCTCTCAAGCATGTCTTCCACCTGTTTTTCAATCTCAGTCTTTTGATGGAAAGGATACCTGCCTGGTTTGACACATACCGGGCCTGTTCCATGTTGCAATATAATTCGGTGGTCGTGGCTTTGTGGGGGGGGGGGGGGGCGGTGAGTTTCTGCAAAGATAGACTTGGACGGGTGCTCGAACCATAGCTTGTTTAAGCTGCTCGAAAGCTATCTCAGCTGTAGGAGTCCATGAGAAATTATTCATTTTCAACATGCGATTTAATGGTGCGACAATTTTTTCATAATCTTGGATGAAACGTCTATAATACCCGATGAGACCCAAAAATCCCCTCATGGCCTTGAGGTTCTCTGGTTTAGGCCATTGTTTCATAGCTTCCAGCTTTTTGGGGTCAACTCCCACTCCCCTTGGTGATATCACATGGCCCAAGTATTGGACCTCTTGATGCCCAAAACTACATTTGCTTTTTTGCAGGTATAGTTGATGTCTCTCAAGAATGCTCAATATTGTTTTCACATGTCCCATGTGTGCCCAGTCTTTGCTATATACCAATATATCATAAAAAAAAACTAAGCCGTATTTACGAAGGTAATTGCGGAATACCTCATTAATGAGAGCTTGAAAAGTGGACGGCGCATTGGTTAATCCAAATGGCATGACAAGGAATTCATAGTGCCCATGATGAGTTCGAAACACTGTTTTCACCACATCTTCGTCTGCTACACGTACCTGGTGATATTTGGAACGCAAATCCAATTTTGTGAAAAATTTAGCTCCGTTGAGTTCATCTAAGAGCTCATCGATCACCGGTATCGGAAATTTATCCTTAACCGTAATTTTGTTAAGTTCCCGGTAGTCCACGCACATCGTCCACGTTCCGTCTCCCTTCTTGACTAGTAGCACCGGCGAGGAATATAGGCTGTTGAAGGGGCGAATTACTCCCCTCTCAAGCATGTCTTCCACCTGTTTTTCAATCTCAGTCTTTTGATGGAAAGGATACATGTATGGTTTGACACATACCGGGCCTGTTCCATGTTGTAATATAATTCGGTGGTCGTGGCTTTGTGGGGGAGGGTTAGGTTCTGCAAAGATAGACTTGTACCTATCCAATAGAGATTCCATGTTTCCACCTTCTTCAACCTCCATGTCTTCTCCTTGTCTACTCTGGACACTATTTGCTTCTGGCAATGTGAGAAGACTTTCTATGTTTTTTCTTTCATTAGCTTTTATGGCATGCAAGGTGACATCCTTTCCTCCCCAATCAAATCTCATCCTTAATTTATCAAAATCCCACCACATGGGACCCAAAGTATGGAGCCATTACATGCCGAGGACCACCCCATAACCTTCTAGGGGAAGTATATAAAAATCAATCGTAAAACTTACCCCTTGTAATCTTAATGGAACTTGGAGACATTTCCCTTGACTTTGAATTTTCTCACTGGAGGCTACTATCACCTCCATTCCTCCTCCCTCTTGTGGTTGTAATTTCAGTAGTCAGGCTAGCGCAAGACTCACAAAATTGTGAGATCTTCATGGTTTCAGTAGTCAATAAGTGCCAATGATATGGTTCTATCAATCAAACCATAGATCTTCATGGTTTTAGGTACCTCCTTACCTTGGATGGCATGCAATGAGATCTTCGGGGGATTCTCGTCTTCGTCCTCTTCCTCTTTCATTACCACGTCTCCATCCCCATCCAAACAAGCTTCAATCATAAACAACTTTTTACACTGATGTCCCGGTTTGTATTTGTCATTACACTTGAAGCATAAACCCTTATCTTGCCTTTCCTTTAATTCAGCTAGTGTCAATCTTTTGATGGGAAAGGGTGGTTGATGGGTCGATGGTCGGATGCTGGGCAGCTACTTGTTTACTTCTGGTTGGGAAATTTTCTTTATAGCTAGATTTCGAGCTTCATATAGGCGTGCCAACCCAATGGCAGACGTGAGGGTGAGCGGTCTTGTTGCCATAACATCCGCTCTAATTACCTCCTTTAATCCGCTTACGAAACAACTAACCTGTTGATCTTGGGATAGTGTCCTTATTTGTGAAAGCAATGATTCAAAAGGGATCATAAAATTATGTAGGCTCGAAGCGGTAAATAGCCCTTACATAAATTCCCTCCAAGTTACCTCTCGCCCTTCTCTTAACAAGATTTGAAACCATAATTGGGCTTCTCCTTCTAGGTGGAATGAGGCCAATGTTGTCCTCTCTTCCTCCGAGGTACCTTGGTACCTAAAGAATTGTTTTGCTCGACAAACCCAACTAGTGGGGTCCTCTTCTCCATTGAACCTTGGGAAATCAAGCTTGACATGTTTGTTGGAGAATGCTAGTTGTCGCTCCCCCTTGTACGAATGTCCCCCTTCAGTTTCCCGGTCCTTCCTTTGTGAACTCTCCCCCTCTTCCAGTTTTGTCTTTGACAGGGTGAATACTAGATCAAACAATTCAGTGATGCGCACCATGATCTCCAACTGCCCATCATCCAAGGACTTTACAGATTGTTCCATGTGACCCATACGTCCCTCCATAGCACCTTGCTGTTTCCCTTGGGTAACGGAACGTGTGATTGGCCGAGAATTCAACAAGAAATCTCGGTAGCTCCAATTCTTGTTCTTAGACTTGCCTATGTTGCCCTCTGTTAACAATTTCTTGTTAATAAGAGGAAAGCCAGTCTCTGATGCCACTTGGTGTGATCCAATTTGTATAAAACACAAACAAAAGATAGTTGACTACTTCGAGTGAGTCAGAACTCCCAATAGATAAATCTATATAGCATATAAATTCAAGCCTGCTTTTATTCACTAATAGTTCCTCCTTTTATAGAAGAACCTTACGTCAATTACAAGGAAAGAAAAGAGTACAATTAGTACTCGGACTCCTCCTTATCACCAACTAGAACTCGACTAGGACTAACTTACTAATACGAATAGGAAAAGGATTCTGTTTCCTACAGGAAGCTGGAATAAACTAGAACTTGGGAAGCAAGTTCCTTATTGGACTTGGGCTAGGCTTGGAACTTAGTTCCTTGTTGGACTCTAGTAAATCTATAGGACTAACCTACCCACTAATGCAGTCTCACGAACACATCAGAATATGGTATCATTGGTGTTTTGCTCTTCTAGGTTTACTTATTCTGTTTGTTTACAACCTTTTGACTTCTTATATATATATATATATATATATATATATATATATATATATTAAACTCTAAATTACGAAAATGTCTCGACCAAGTCTTAGAAGCGTCCGAATCGAGTCCCACAAGGATCCCATTGCGACTCTCCCGGTCTCCGCCTAGACCCTATCAGGACCCCATGGGGATCAGCCCGAGAGCCTAGCAGGACTCGCCCAAGACCCAGCAAGGACATTTTCGCAATTTAGTGTTTAATATGATTTTGCGTACACACCAAATACCAGAAAATGTTTTCTAAGTTTGAAAACATTTTTCGACGTCGAAGTCCCGATCGGGACCCGCTTGATTTTTCGTACATGCCAAATACTGGAAAATATTTTCCGCCGAAAATATTTTTCGACGAGTCTTGGGTGAGTCTTGATCAAGTCCCGGCGGGGTCCCGGGCGAGTCCCGGGCAAGTCTCGGCAGGGTCCCGAGCGAGTCCTTAGTAGGTCTCAGCGGGTCCCGAGCGGGTCTCGGTCAAGTCCCGATAAGTCTTAGACGGGTCTTGGCAGGGTCAGTCGGATTTGAGAATTAGATGTTCAAAGTCGAAAAATAGTTTAAAGTCAAAATTAAAGAAAATTTTTCGGTCAAAAGAAAAATAATTTTCGTTAATCACTATTTTACATCACAATAAATACTGTAAAATACAAAAATTATTTCCTGAAAATCATTTTACATTTAAAGAGCCTAAATGAATCATTGTTTACACTTTATCCTTTATTTATTATTCTAGCAGCACTTGTAAAAGAACACTACTTTAACTAGACATCCTAGACTACTAAAGAAGATAAAGTAGGAAGATCACTACGACTGAACTACTAAAGAAGATAAAGTAGGACTAGACTTTTGGCACGCCTAGGACTTCTTGGCATGCTTGCACGTTGACTACTCCTTGTAGAAGTCTTCTTCTCCTAGGGTTCCATCAGGGCATAGTCCATTGAGCTTCCTTAAAGTATCAGAAGCAGAATAGCAGCTCTCCCTTACACTCCGCCAAGGAGAATCAAGAGTTCAAAAGAAAGATATGGAAGATAAAACCTGCCTTCCTCAATCTGATGACAATTTTGAAACTGGTAACTCTCTCTCTCTCTCTGATTTAGTATCAATTTTCAGAAAGGATTGAAAGTAGTTTATTAATTAGTATTAGATTTGGAAATTTTAGAATTACGCTACTGCAAAACCCTCTGGACCTCTGATTGAATATATAACTATTACCAAAAAAATATCACAATAATAATTAGCCTTGTATCTTTTGAATATAATGTTTTCTTCTTTATTTTTATATCGCAGAAATCGTACGATCAACGAATGATCTCCCACCAGCTCATGATCATTATACATTTCAAATCAAAAATTTTTCTTTACTGTTAGCGATGACGGACGAAAAATGTCACTCTGGCCAGTTTGAAGTTGGCGGTTATCAATGGTGCATCTTCTAAACTCCCCTTCTCCCTTCAGCTGATGCTTTCTTTTTCTTTTTCTTTTTTTCTCCAATGAAAAATATGATTATTTTCGTTTCCATCTCTAGGAGATTGGTTCTCTACCCAAATGGGAAAAAGAATAGCAATGGGAATGGTCACATCTCTCTATACTTGGAAATAGTAGCTACCAATGATCTTCCACTTGGCTGGGAGGTTAACGCAAACATAAGATTCTTTGTGTTTGATCAAATCCGAGACAAGTATCTTAGTATTCAAGGTAGCTGTCCCCAAAACTTAGTTTCTATAGTGTACTCTTTTGTACTCTTTTACTGTGAGAATGTTAGACTTGAGCTTAAGTTTAAAGCTTTGCTTGCAATTTGTCCATCTGGAAATATCTCACTAATATATTTAGATACATGTTATTCGTCAATCTCTTGTTCAACTTCTTTTAAAAAACTTATCATTGGATCTGTACATGCGAATCCTACATATTCAATGCTAAATTTGAAAAAAAAAAAAAAAAAAAGAAAAATATGGATAGAATTGAACAAGAGATGGGAAAAAATAGCAGGATTTGATAAGTGACATTACAATTTCTTGTGAACCTCAACAACTCAGATGCAAATGGGAGAGTAGTAAGACACTTTCATAAATTGAAGACTGAATGGGGATTCGCCAAGTTGCTTTCCCATGATACTCTCAATGATCCATCCAATGGTTATCTTGTTGAAGACACTTGTGCCTTTGGGGTGGAAGTTTCTGTTATTAAAGGTACTGCAAGAGGGGAGACTTTGTCGATGATAAATGAACCTCAAAGTAATTATTTCACTTGGAGGGTTGACAACTTTACTGACTTGAAAGATGAATTTTATTACTCTGAGCATTTCACTGTTGAAGGTCGAAGATGGTATGATTGACGTTTTGCTCTTCTATATCATTCTCAACTAGTTTTACTTATTATGTTAATTCACAACCTTTAGCTTTATATTTTGAATGGATATAGGCAGTTGAAACTCTATCCGAAGGGAGAAGGAAAAGGAGCCGATACCTCCATGTCTCTCTATCTTAGATTAGATGATTCAGAAATTCTTCCTCCCAACAGAAAATTGTACGCAAAAGGCAAGCTGCGTATAAGAGACCAAATCAATAGCAATCATCTTGAAAATACAGGTATGTTCTCTTCACTAGCTTTCACAAAAATATGCTCCAAACCTTCATTTCTTTTCGACCTTAACAGAAGACAATTTTCCTAAGAATTTACTCGAACAACGAATATAAGAAATTATAATATGACCAACTCTCTTATCTTACAGTTGAGCATTGGTTCTCTAATCCCGGCATTGGTTATGGTTTCTCCAATCTTTTGTCAATGAGAGAGCTACATGACACATCAAAGGACTACTTGGTGGGTGATGTTTTGTTCGTTGAATGCAAAATTGTTGTCATATCCGTTGTTAAGAATTTCTCCTCAAATTAATATTATGTTTATGTTGGAGGAGCAAGCATAAGGCTTAATTTGTTAATGGTTTTTAGAGGTTGGTTTATATTACTTGTTTGAAAAAGTGTTATGATGTGACACAAAAATAAATTAATTTCGAGTGTACTGTGTTGTGTTTTGTGTTATTTGTTAATATTTTTATTTTAAAACTTAAAAAAGAAGGTAGAATGAAAATCCGTCAACTAACAAACTCTGAGTTTTATGAATAAGATTAGGAATTTTGTCATCTCCTTTTTCTTTTCTTTAAAGGGATAGTAAAGTTTTTTATAGGATATAAATCCTATTTGAATGTGCTCAAATTAAGGGTGTCAAGGCGGTTACGATTAGCAGTTATTGGCAATAACTGCTAACCGAAACCGCCTTAGCGGTTAATAGAATTCACTAACCGCCGGTTAGCAGTTAACCGCCGGTTAGCGGTTAGTGAAATAGATAACCGCCCGCTAACCGTTTTTTCAAAATTGGTTTTTTTTTTTATCTATTTGGGTGTTTTTTGGCTTTCTTTAGGGCTTTTTGGGCTTTTTTTTTTTTTTTTTGCATTTTTTGGCTTTTCTTTACCCTCTTTTTTTTGTTTTTTTTGTTTGTATTTTTAGTGTAATAATGCTTTAATTAAATTGTAGTTATAAGTAATCTATTGTTTAATTCAATTGAATCAATTGTGATTATCATTGTACATGAATCATATGATTAACTTGTAGAGTTGTGACTTATGAGTTATGTCATATTATATATGTATTATTTATTATTATATAATCATATGATTTATCATGTGATATAATCATATCAATTATAGTGATAATATATAAATTACTAAAATTATAATGATAATACATTAATACATAAATTGTGTTTATAAGTAACACATTGGTCATTGTTTAATCCAATGTCAATTATTTAATTTGATATTATACGAATCATATCATCATTGTACATTAATAATATAATTCACTTGAAGCCTTAAATAAAGTATTTGAATTGTCATTGAATCATATGTTTTTTTAATTTTTTTTTTATTATTTATTTATGTTGGATCCATCGCCCACGTGCCACACTAGCCTTGCCTTCAAGAGGTTCTTTGTTACGAACCCAAGTTCGCAACGGGATAAATTAGGTTTTAAGGAACCTAGACCTTAGATTCTGAGGAAACCTAGACCTTTGGAATTAATTCTTTTCATCCTTTGTTCATAGCATATCCCTATTTAAATAGATGATTTATTACAACTTATATAAGAGAGCTAGGGTTAAGTCAGCAGCTCTTATTGGAATTAAATTAGGACTTAGTCATCAAGACTTTTACATGTAAATAAAGACTAACTTAAAAAATAAAGACAAATCTAAATAAAATAAATTAGAAGATACATAGAGATTTGAGGATCATAATCCTAATTTAATAAGGACCGTAACATCCTTTGACTGCCAAATACTTCTCTAGGCATAGGAAAACCTATTCCCCAAACTTGACTCTAGGAATTCTCTTGTGGATAATACTTCTCTTTTATAATTTGTGCCACTAAAGAATCTAGTTGTTGGACCATGCGCCATCCTTGCTTAGCCATCTTTGCTTAGCTAGAAGTGCTTTATTAAAATAGTACTCCAATTCTCTGAACCCCATCCCACCCATAGCCATTGAATACCCCGTACTTGTCCAGCTCATCCAGACAATTTTTGAGTAATTTTCTTTATGTCCCCACAAGAATCGTAGAGTTGAAGTGTTAATTTCCCAACATAATTTTAGGCAACAAGAAAACACTCATACTATAAGTTGGGATAACTTGGATTACTACCTGATGAGAATTTATTTTCCCGCTTTGAGAGGAATTACTCCTTCCATCTATTGATAAGTTTCCATGTTTGCTCTTTTATCGCTTTGAATGTAGGAGTTTTTGATCCCTCCTCCCTAAAGGAACTCACCGGAGAAGAAAAATTAGAGAGGTCAAAGGTTCTCTCTCTAGGGCTGGCTCAGGCATATTTTGAGGCCTTATTTTTATTGGGGGCCTTTGGTAATTGTCTAATTTGCCTAAGTATTGACCCGTTGCCTTAGAGGCATAAAACCGTTTGTTCTATCACTTCTATCAGCATGTCTTTTATTTGGTGACCCGTCAAGTCCAACATGTTTTTATTTATTTATTTTTTTTATTCACAATGTCTAAGAAAAGCTAGACATGTGTTATTATTTAATTAGTATTGCCATGTTAGGTTAATGGATTCCATCAGTTTTTGTGATGGTAGGAGTCAATTTGTTGGTTTGTTTGTTTGTTTTTTTTTTTTTTTTTGGCTTACTTTTATTAAGGAGTGATTAATCACTCTTAAAAACTCCAAAAATTAATTTATCAAAACTTCAGATTAATTTAGCACATGGTTTTCAGATTTCAAAGTATTACAAATCGCATGTGAATCACCCAAGTCATTAATCAACTTACTCTTTTTAAGTTCCAACAAACACACATCTTCAAGATTCCTTAGATTGTCATTTCTTAAAACAGAAAATTTTTCCATTAAACGGTTAACAGAATCTTGGAGATCACATTCCTTGAGTAATAATTATGTTCAGCTTGCATCCACTAGACGTAGGACACCTACACTTAAAGCACCAAAGACCAAAGGTCTTTTTGAAATAGGACATTCTTCGGATGTAGCTACCTAAGTAGATGATGACTACTGGTTTTGCTCCTAATGCTACTCACATGCACACACAGCACGAACCATGTTCATTCTGTTCTAATCCTATACATCACATAAATGATTGTCCTACTGCTCAAAATTTTGCTGATGTTTCTAATGAGCACGTCAATCCAGCATTCTCATGACTGGGTAATGATCCGTATTCCAATACCTATAACCCAGGGTGGAGAAATCATCCAAAATTCTCATGGAAGGCTCAATCTTCAGGCAACTCAGCTCCTGGACTACACAATCAAGCTCAATCTAACAGGCAGCCCTACCAACCTTCTTCCACATACCGGCCTCCACAGAAGCAGTATCAGGCCGCATCACCTCCTCTGTCGGAGACTGACTTTCAAAATAAGGTGTTGAATATTCTTAGCAAAGTGGAGGACAGTGTTGTCCCACAATTACCCACCTAAACTAATAGGCAAATAACGGGATGTTTTACCCGCAAGTGCACGAGGTCAACATAGTAGTATAATGTGCAAATACGGGGTCATTCCCACGAGGACTGCTGAATCTTGTCTAAAATTAATTCCCAAAGTGAAATAAAACAAGAGATTGATAATGATAAAAAGGTAGGGCTTTGATATCCACCACTAATTATATTTAGCTAATATATCAATATGCCAATGTTTTGGTCATGTTATGAATATCTAATGTTTGTCAACCTAAGGGCATTGGTGTCTACTCTTTAAGTTATTGATTTTCCTAAGCAACGAATTAGGCATGGGTGTCTACTCTAATTCTTTTCTTTCTTAAAGGATTTAGCATGGGTGTCTACTAAGTTGTTCTTTAAAAAGCATAAAACTATCGAAATCGACAAACACATGAGGCCTAGGGCATGGGTGTCTACTCCCGGTTCCCCATGTTGATTAACCCAAGAATCTGATGTGGATATCTTTTGTTACTTATGTTAAACCCAAGACTCGGTCATCCAAATTGATTTAACTAACTAGTCCATACCATATACACATGTTGATCAGGCACACACATATGAGGAATTCATGAAACTAGGTATTAATCAAGTTAGACATCATAACAAGATCATCACAAAGGTGCCAATATTGAATATTAATAAAACATAAGTAGGGCTTCAATCTAGCCCTACTAAATAAATTAGTTACACATAGAGTTGATGTTAAACATTTTCATAAAATAAAATAAAAGAAAGGAAAATAATAAACCCAACACTTGAACTTGAAGAGCTCCAATTCCTCTCCTTACAAAGCATACCTATTCTAGAGGCTTAAGAGTCTATTTATAGGCTTTAGAAGTCCTTGACAAACTAGTAAACCTAGGAATTTCGTAGGGTTTCAAAACCTATTACAATTGAGAGTTGGAAAACCCTAATATGGAAAGAATGACACTCTGGCCGCAGCTTGATGTGTCTCCTGCGCACTGGTGTCGAGCTCAAGAATAGCCACGCTCGATCCCCAAGTCCAGAATGCCCAGCTTTTGCCCTTTTAAGCCCAATTTTCAATGGTTTGTCAAATAAAACCTGAAACACAAAAACAAAACAAAATCAAACAAATAACAATGCTAAGGAATTAACATATGTAAATTAAGGGGCTTGAATGTGCAACATTCGGCGCTTATCACATCCAAAATTGCCACACCTAGGGTGGACTTTCAATATGGCAAAAAAAATCCCAAAAATAAGCAATAGCACCTAAACAATATTGCTACCACTAACGAGACTATCGAGTACCCCAGGCTATGATTTACAGAGTTCTGTGTAGCAGGACTCACCCTCTTACAATTGGTGCTCAAGCTACAAACCCATAGTCCCCTATGCTCAAAGGTGGTGTTGCCATCCGATTGCAGATATTCAGGATCCTCCAGAGTTGATCCCACCTGCGCTACGATCAGTCGCTACGAATGCCCTCTCCATCTCGAACGCTGTATTCAAGTGCCCCATTGCAGCCTGAAGAGCTGCTAGCTGTTGTCCCTACTGCTCGAGGCCCTCGATAATGTGATCGTAGCCGAGATCCCTTGACCGTGAGGATGATGTTCCATCTAGTGAGCCTTTTCTGGCTGACGGCAGTAGGGCCCATGGTACATGAGGAGCAACGGCCGCCCCGCGAAGGTGCGACCCACTCGCATCAAAGAACCTAGAGGTGAAGGTTCCCTTTGGTGCAATGGTATGATGGTGGTGGTTAGGCACCCCGACGTGCTCCAGCAGTCATGTGACCAAGGCCCCATAGGGCAGGTTTGTCTCAAGGTCTGTTGACCTCACATCCTTCATGATGGTGAAGGCAAAGGAACCGAAGTCAATTGGGATCCTCATTAGTATGACATATAGACAAAGGGCGCTCTCCTAGATGATGGACCCGAAGATTCAAACCAAGAAGATCCGGTTGATAATGATACGGTAGATGAGGTGGGCCTCATCTGTGTGGTCACTCGGGGCGAATCCTCCCTGTGCCTTAAGCTCCATCTCGTGGGGCCGCCCCTCAGAAAAGCACTCCACAAGTTGGGAGCGAGTAGGCTCAATGTCAGGTGCCCACAGAAACTCAAGGTGCACCACTCGTTGAACACCGACGATGCTACTCATCCTATCCAAGGTTATCTCAATGGGTGTTTTCCACACCCATGTCCAAAAGGAGTTGTGGCGTTGATGGTAGATGTTCGCGTAGAACTCCTGAACTAGTATTTTGGCTGCTAGTCAGTGGTTGGTGAGCATGCACTCCCATCCTTGGAATTGGAACAGTTCCTGTATGATCGGGTCACAATACACGATGTCATCCATCTAAACCCCTCTCTCCACTATGATGCCCTACCGGTGGTAGAAGTAGTAGTATGAGCGTTCCACCTTGAGGCCTCGAAATTGGTTGTCATTGTAGATGATGCCAGCCTCATCATCTATCGTTGTACTGCTCTCTAGATCGGGGTCGACACGCTTTGGGGTGTGGGTGGGGGAGGAATCCTCCATGGAATCGTTCGTCTCTGGCACCTGGGCCTCCTAGATCACATTCGCCACCCTACTCCGGGTATGGGGTCTAGAAGGTGAAGCGGCTACACTCGCTTTTGTCTATGCCATTGTCTTGTTGCAATAAGAAAACACACCTATTAAACACTATTCTACATGCAACCTTAGCGACCTATTAAATTCTAATCGAAAAAGGGTGGGGTAGTTTGAAAATCAACCCGCGTTGAAAATCGGGTAGGGGGCGTAGTCCGGAGTATCGTTTAAATGGTCTTTGCACAACAAGGCGTGCATGTGGGGACAATTAGCATTTAACAGGAAACATGAGAGGTTTACGAAAATTAGGTTCAATGGGGTCATGGAGTGTTAAAACATAGTATACCCAGCATCAAAGATTATTCTATAACAACAATATAACATCTACATGCTATGAAATCCAAGAAATTTGAATTCAATAAGAGATTCCCAATTTGAAAACCCTAAATTGTGAAAGTCAAAAGAAACTCGAGGAATGTGGTTGCTTACCTTGTTAAATATTGAAAAAGATGTTGGATTCTTGAAAAACTTGATGGGTTGAACAAAGATGTAACCGAAAATCACTTTGGGAGAGAAAACTTTGGGAGTGAAATGAAAATGGGAGAGGTTTGGGTGTTTTAAATCGAGTTTGCACCTAGACCTGGGTTTCTGGCGAGCGTTCAGCATTGTGACCGAACATTCAGTCATAAGTGAGAACATTCAGCCTTAACCGTGCAAACGTTCAAAAGAAATTCTTTTTTTCTTTTTTGGAAAGGTATATATATAAAAATATATGGAGATATAATGTAGGTTTTATATAGTTACGAGTCTTATAGAGGTTAAATAAAATGCTTCAAAATGTGTAAGGAAAAATATATAATCGATATAATGCTTTGAGTTTGGAAAAATATTTAATACCAAAGACTCATGATAAATGTTATGTTAAGTGCATGAGGCAAAAATTCATTTTCCATTTGAAATCCATTTTAAAATACAAGAGTAGCTATTACCCAAAAGTGCAGCTACTAAGTGCACGTGCGTAGCCTAGTTAACCTAAACAGTACCAACTATCTAGTTACCCGGTTCTAGAGGAAACTAACCACAAATTATTCCTCAGTGGAATCTTCTGACGGGTCTTCCTCGTCCTTGACCATAGCCTCATAGTCCTTCTCGATGCTCAGTAGAAAAGCAATCTTCTGGCAGTTGGTGCCTGCTTGTAGTGCCCCATCCTTCAGCAATCGCACTTCTTGTCATTCCATCTTCATGTACTCATCAGGGACTTGAGTTATGTGCTTGTGTATTTTCCAGTTTACTATGGTCGACAAAATTGAATGCTCTAATACCATACTATAATGCCCCTAAAACTAGCCTTAACCATTATTAGGGTTACTGGCAATCCCTCTAGTCCAATTAACTAGTAATTGTCTGGAAGTGTCGCCCATCGAACATTCTTAGAGTAATTGTAATGAAAGGAAAAAAATGGCAAATCTAAATTAACTAAAATAAGTCATCATGTGTCAATATACTATCATCAATCAAGACTGAGAGCTACCACTTGAAGTACAGTTATTCTAATCAAACCTGGTAAAAAAATAATGGTCTCTATACTTCCTTTCCTCTTATAACAGATAACCTGACAAGCCGTAAACAATGCATAAGTCTAAGACTTAGTAAGTAAAACTCATAGTCGAGTATGAAATGAGCCAGTATTTATAAGCGGAAATAAACGTGTATTTTGAAAAATAATTGAATGAGGTGTTGCCCTCGTTATTACACCGTAAAAGTATAAATTTGGTTTAGCAAGACATATATGTAACTGCAGCAACAATCGTGTATAAATTTTAGTGTAGAAAAACTAATGCTTTAATAGGTTATAACTATCATGCATGGTTTACCTGAGATATTACTCCTTCTTATCAGGGTTGGTACTGTCCCGAGGTACTTGTAATACAATGCTAATGCCCTAGCCATTGCACGCTACTGTGCATAACTTGCAACCCAATCGACTCTGACCTCGGGTGGTCCACGCTACTAATAATGTACGTCCTATAGTGAACCTCCAATCAAACCTGGCTGCGCCGATCACAAAACAACCATTAGATTCAAGGCCCATATAACACACACACACATTTGACCATAGAATTAAGTATATATTTACCCATTATCGTTATACCGCATGTACCGGAATACCATGCCATACAATGCATCTCATTAATCAATTATTAAGACAGTTACCAAGTTGTGTAAAAGGTAAATATGCATATAACATATGTGTGCTCAGTCAGCTGACATATCACACGTTGTTAAGGAAAGTAGTCATAAGTATTTACTTACCTCATATGCTCGCTTGAATCCTCTGACATTCTGAATCCCTACTATAACAAAACATAGCTTATCATTATACACAGTACTAGAGAACCTATTATAAGCACATAAGGTCCTAATCGAGTAATAATCTAGCTAAAAGATCATAAACCCTAGTTTTACTCATTTTGTATACTAGTCGAACATTCAAGGCTTCTGGTCGAACGTTCGGTTAGTACTCAGGGAATGTTCAGTCAGATGCTAGAATGCATAAAAGGCTCATATCCTCAAACCACTACATAACGAACCTCATCTTGACTCTAAATGAGTGCATGCAAGCATAGTAAACCATGATATTGTGAAAACTAGGGAAAACAAGAAGTGTTTTTAAAACATTTGAAAAGCCTTTTCTCTTTTAAGGAAAATGATACACAAACTCATCATGGTATCTTTAAAACTTGCAATGGACATAAAAATAGCAAGAATAATATGAAAACTAAGTGAATGTAGAACTACTTATCTTGAAGATGGCAAACCACCCTAAAACCTCCCCCTTCTCTCTCAAAAATCTCTCATCACTCTAAGGTTAGGGTTTCTAGTGCAGGGGTGGGTTTAGGGACGAGAGAAATGGGTATTTATAGAGGAGTGGGGGTGCGTGTTAAGTGCCAAAATATTCATATTTTAGCCCTTAAACTTATATGTGTTAATTCCTTAAGTACGTTAATTTGTGCTATTTTTGTTCCTTTTTGTGTTTTCCATGCTTTTCTAGGCTTTTGGAAGATAAGGAAGTAAATCTGGAAGATTAGGGCTCAAAGACAGAAAATGGGAAAAGTTGGTGCCCCTAACAGTGCGATCGATTGCAGGTTCCAGGCGATCGAGCGCACTACCAAAGAAGATGAGCAGCGGTGTAGCCATGCATGATCGAGCGCACAACAGAAGAGGCTCGATCGCAGACCTGCGACCGAGTGCACATGGGTTGCGATCGATCGCACCCGTGCATAGGATACACATCAAGAGTGTGGCCAGACTACTAGTATTTCCATATTAGGGTTTTCCAACTTCCACTTGTAATAGGAGTAAAACCCTACGAATTTCCTAGGTTTACTAGTGCAAAAAGGACTTCTAAAAGCCTATAAATAGACCTCTTAGCCTCTAGGAATAAGTGTGGAGAAAAGAGGCATAAGCTCTGGAAAAGAACTGAAGGCTAAATCAAGAGGAGTTTGGGTTTTTTCTTTTCCACCTTTTATCTTTATTATGTAGTTTTATATCTTATTTAGGGCTAGATTGAATCCCTAGTTATGTTTAATTAATATTTCAATATTGGCATCTTTGTGATGATCTTGTTGTGCTATTTAACTTGATTAATACCTGTTTGCATGAATTCCTCATATGTGTGTGCCTGATCAACATATGCATGTGGTATGGACTAGTTAGTTAAATCAATTTGGATGACCGAGTCCTAGGTTTAATAAAAGTAACAAAAGATATCCACACCGGGTTCTTGGGTTAATCAACATAGGGAACCAAGAGTATACGCCTATGCCCTAGGCCTCATGTGTTTGTCAATTTCCATATATTTATGCTTTCTTAAAGAACAACTTAGTATACACCATGCTAAATCCTTTAAGAAATAAAAGAGTTAGAGTATAAGCCCATTCCTAACTCGTTGCTTAGGGAAATCTATAGCTTAAAGAGTATATGACATGCCCTTAGGTTGACAAACATTAGATATGCATAATATGATCAAACCATTGGCATATTGTTATATTAGCTTAATAGAATTAATGGTGGATATCAAAGTCCTACCTTTTATTATTATCACTTAAACAATCAATCTTTGTTTTACTTAAGGAATTTATTTTTTAAGCAAAATTTAGTAATCCTCGTGGGAATGATTCTATACTTGCACCATATACTACTATGTTGGCCTCGTGCACTTGCAGGTAAACGTACAATTATTTGCCTATTAATTTAGGTAGATATTTGGACACCAATGCGCATGCTAAATAAGGTGAAGAATGGGTTAAAAAAAATTTTAGACTATCACTGAACGTTCGATACTATGCTGCAAACGTCTGGTGTACTATTACACAGTGGTTCTAGGGTTACAGGTTTAATGTTTGGTTAATACCTAATGATTTCAGTTTGGTCAATGAACATTCGGGATGGTCCTCTGTCAAATGTTCACACTAAGGTTATGATCGAACGTCCGGCTAGAAAGCTGAAATTGGGTTTTTTTGGCTATTTCTCTAGTGAAGGTTTTATCAAAATGATTGGTACTATAGAAGCTCTTTAAAAGATTAATGGGGTGTTCATGAGTTCAAATAAACGGTTTTCTTTAATGAATCATTTTTGTTATTTTGGAGCATCACACGTATGGCTCAGCACGACCTGAACCCGACACTAAGCATAAATTGCCACCCCTACCCCAATTCGGATAAGAGTTGTCATGTGGCCACCTATCCTCTTCTTAGGGTGGCCATACGACCATTTTAATCCTATTTTTATTTATTTTTATTTTTTTAATAATAATAAGTTAGATCTTATCATTGCAAAAGCTAAACACATGTTTTGTCCAAAAAAAAAAAAAAAAATCATCGAAAAAGGGAAGAATGCAGTTTTATAAAAAAGTGCTATGTATTTTATTAAATATTTTGTATTTTGTGTTTTCGATTCCCGAAATTGGAATCTTTAATCCTATTAGTATTAGCTGCCTTTGGTCTCACTGATGCTTTGATGGGGTTGGGTCAGGTTATGGTTCAATCAAACTTAAGGGAGTGCATGTGGTTCCCATCGTGTAGGCCCCTCCTTTGCAGCGGCCAACGGGACGGTACGACTGTACTACTATGGTCATGCATAAGTAAAATAGCTACAGTTGGTCTCCATTACCTACCTTTTTAATTAAAAAATTAAATACAAAAAATAAGAATAAGTGTGTTGGCAAACAATGTTTGGCATTGTGATTTTGTACATCAAAAGTTTAAATTGTAGAAAATGAAATGTTTGGGAGTGTATTTTTTAAAAAAGGGTAAATATATTATAAGTCCTTGATTCAACCCTCCAAAACAAACAAATCCTTAAGTTGCTTTTCTTCAAAAATTTACTTTCTGGGTCAATCGAAATGCCAATAAAATCCCTATCATCAAAATTGTTTAATCGCCGTTAGATTGGTTGAAATGGTGCACTTTACTAAAGGCCATCTCAGTCGAATTTGTTGATCCTACGTGTCCACAGTGGACACGTAGGATCAAAACTCATCGTTTTGGCACTATCCAAAACGGTGAGATTTGGCTGACTTAGGGTTTTTGTCTTTAAACTCCCAAATCGTTCACCTTCCTTGACAACCTTCCTAATCAAACCCACACTTCCTCGACGCACCCACAAAGACCCACCGATGCACCCACCACTGCGACGGAACCCACTGGCCAACACTCAGTCTAGCGTCAATTCTCGGGTTAGAGGCAGACGGTGTCGACAGCGTCCTAATCGACCACCACTCAGACCGACTTCCAAATATTTTTACTCCAGTGTGTATTTGCAGTTCACCGACGTAGACAAACTAGGGTTCCAGCTAATCCGAAGGTAATTTTCTGTAATTTTGTGTGGGTGGTGTTGAATTTTCTGGACCTTTTGACAAAGGTAATTTGTTGGAAATATGGATCTCCGTCAAAAATTGATGTGGTTTTGATTACTGAACCGTGAATCCTTGGAAACAATGATAAATATATGAGCTGTAGTGAATCCTCCAAACAAATTTGCTAGCTTTGACACCAATTTATGCTATGACTATGCAAGGAATCCAACCAAACTGTTTCATTTGGAGTGAGTTGTTATTTCTTATGCCTTTTTTTTTTTTTTTTCCTTTCATCATTCCAATTGAAATTTTCTACAAATATATTCATGTTAAGTGCTAAAATATTCAAATTTTCAGCCCTTAACTTACATGTTTTAATCCTTTAGTTTTAGTTAATTATGTCATTTTAGCTCTTTATGTGTTTTCTTTGATTTTGTAGGTCATTGGAAGAAAAAGAAGTAATCTCAGAAGTTTTGGACCTAAAAAGAGCAATTTTGGATTGTGGAAGTCTTTGGTAAAGCGATCGATCGCACTACAGGCGAGAATGGCAACGTGTAAGGCAATCATGATCGAGCACAAGCACAAGGAAGATCGATCGCAGACCTGTGATCGAGCGCACCCGTGCGTGATGGCCAAGACAGCCGCCAGCCCTGTTATGCAAAGAGCACTTTTAGGGTTTTGTAGCTTAGTGCGAACTAGGGCTCAAACCCTATGATTTTTAGGGGTTCTAGAGTATTCCTAAAAGCTTATAAATAGACCATTAAGCCTCTAGAATAGGTGTGCTTGGTGAGGAGAAGAATTGAAGCTCTTCAAGTTCAAGTTTCGGGTTTATTCTTTTCCTTTCTTTTATTTTATAAAGATGTTTAACATCAAACTTATGTGTAGTTCATTTATTTAGTAGGGCTAGATTAAAGCCCTAGTTATGTTTAGTTAATATTTCAATATTGGCGCCTTTGTGATGATCTTGTTGTGCTATTTAACTTGATTAATACCTGTTTGCATGAATTCCTCATATGTATGTGCATGATCAACATATGCATGTGGTATGGACTAGTTAGTTAAATCAATTTAGATGGCCGAGTCTTGGGTTTAATAAAAGTAACAAAAGATATCCACACCAAGTTCTTAGGTTAATCAATATGGGGAACCGGGAGTATACGCCCATGCCCTAGGCCTCATGTGTTTGTCGATTTCCATAGATTGATGCTTTCTTAAAGAATAACTTAGTATACACCATGCTAAATCCTTTAAGAAAGAAAAGAGTTAGAGTATACGCCCATGCCTAACTCGTTGCTTAGAGTATATGCCCATGCCTAACTCGTTGCTTAGGGAAATCTATAGCTTAAGTAGTATATGCCATGCCCTTAGGTTGACACACATTAGATATGCATAACATGATCAAAGCATTGTCATATTGTTATATTAATTGAATATAATTAGTGGTGGATATCAAAGCCATACCTTTTATTATTATCACTTAAACAATCAATCTTTGTTTTACTTAAGGAATTTATTTTTAAGCAAAATTTAGCAATTCTCGTGGAAATAATCATGTACTTGCACCATATACTACTATGTTGACATTGTGCACTTGCAGGTAAAACGTACAATTATTTGCCTATTAATTTAGGTAGATAATTCGACAACAAGTTTTGGCACCGTTGCCGAGGATTGCGGCGAATTTTGTTTAAAATTATTTTCCTTTAGTTGTATTGTTTTAATTTTCAATTTTCAATTTCGTTTTTATCAAAAATATTTTCTGTTGATTCGTAATTTTTTTCTGTTTTATGTTTTAGGGTTGTAGACTAGCATTCTGTGATTGCGATCGAATGTCAGCCGAGTGCGATCGAGCTCAACAACCTACGATCAAGCGTAGTTCTAGGGAGCATTAGGACCAGTAGCACTGAAGGTGCTTTGACTAGGGAAGCAATTCAATTGATACAAGGTCGTCGATCTCAAGAGTCAACCGTCATTCCACTCGATCTTGAAAGTGAGCGAACAATTTGACAAAGACCTAGAGACAAAGAAGAAGAGGAAGAAGTTGAGGAAACAATGGAAGATTTGCAAGAGAATCCACCAATAGTGCCAAGACCATTAGTGGCAAATCCACCACCAGTGCGAAGACTGATGAAACAGGCTTTCATCCCAACAAACCTCAATCAGCCATCTTACATAGCATATCAACCAGAAGTAGAAGGCAATTATTATATTTCTCCTCAAATCCTCAATGCATTAACTCACTTCAGGGGCATAGCTACTGAGGATCCCAACTTACATCTTAAAGAGTTCTTTGATCTATGCAAGTTGCAGCACATCCAAGGCGTAACCCCAGAGAGACTCAGGTTAGTTCTCTTTCCTTTCTCTTTGAAAGATAATGCTAAACTGTGGTATAATTCTTTGCCTGCAAATTCCATCCACACATGGGAGGAATTAGCCACCAAGTTCCTGAAGAGATTTTTCCCAACTCAAAGGACAAGACAGCTTAAAAGGGAACTTCAAACGTTCCAACAAAGGGATGGAGATCTGTTCTTTGAGGCATGGGATCACTTCAATTCATTGCTACTAAAGTGTCCACATCACAACATCCCTCAAGATGATCAGGTACAAATTTTCTATGAAGGCTTAGATGATACTAGCAAAGGGATGGTTGATTCAGCTTGTGGGGGAGCACTGATGGAAAAGAGCAGTGAGGAAGCCATGGAGCTCTTCGCAACACTAAGTAAACATTCCCAACAATTTTGCTCTAAGGGGAGGCGAGAAGTAAAAAGTAAAGGCATGTATGAAGGGAACCTCAATGGGGAATCTCCAAATTAGATGGCTGTTGTGGAAAGAAAGCTAGCTATGATTGTCAAAGCCATGACTGCTCAGAACATCTCACATGTTCAAAAAGACACACAAATCCAGGTATGTGCTATATGTTCTCATTATGATCACACTACTGAGACTTGTCCGTTATCTCCATTTGCAGATCAAGAAGAGGTGAATTATGTGGGACAAAACAATTACCCCCACAAGAACAATCCATACTCCAACACCTACAATCCAGGGTGGCGCAACCACCCCAATTTCTCATAGAGTACCAATCAAGGACAGCAGAGAGGTCCCCAACAAGCAGTCCAACTAGTTCAGGAGCCAAAAAAGAATGACTTGGAGAGCATTGTACATCAATTTGTGATTGCGCAGCAACAAACCAATGCCAAGCATGAGCAGTCCATTCAAAGGACCATGCAAGTTTTCCAAAGATTGGAAGTACAAATGGGGCAAATGGCAAAGGAGCTGAGTGAAAGAAAGTAGGGTGAATTTCCATTCCAAACAATACCCAATCCAGGGGGTCACCAGCAGCTGAAAGCTGTCACAGTTCTTAAGAATGGCAAGGTCATAGGAATTGAAGAGCCACCTCAAGCATCTCTAGATGAAGCCTCAACTTCCAAGGTAAATAAAATTTAGAAGGTGAATGCACCACCCTTCCCTCAAAGGTTAGTCAAACCAAAGAAAGATAAGCAACTCATGGATATCTTTGAGACCTTGAGGAAAGTAGAAATTAATATTCCTTTGTTAGATGCAATTAAACAGATTCTTTCTTATGCTAACTTTTTAAAGGATTGTTGCACTAACAAAAGGAAGTTTTAGGAGCATGAGACAGTGGCCCTTACAGAAGAGGTAAGTGCAGTTTTGTTGAGAAAATTACGACCAAAGCTAATAGATCCTGGTAGTTTTACCATTCCTTGCAAGATAGAAGACCACCTTTTTGAGCATGCGTTGCTAGATCTGGGAGTAGGGGTCAATTTGCTGCCTTACATGGTATATGAAAAGCTGGGTTTGGGGAAGGTTCAACCAACCTCTGTTACCTTGCAATTGGCAGACAGAAGCATCAAAAGACCAAGAAGTATACTTGAGGATGTGTTGGTAAAGGTAGGTACATTTATTTTACCTACTGATTTCATTGTGTTGGATGTGCAAGAATCCCCTATGCCATCACCCTTGCCTATCATCTTAGGAAGACCCTTTATGAGAACTGCGGATACCACAATAGGTGTGAAAAAGGGTACGGTAAGTATAAAGGTGAATGGTGAGACCACAGAGTTCAAAATATTTGATGCAATGCAATTACCTCAAGATGACTTCAAATGTTTTGATGTTTGTATGATCCAAAGTGTTAGTGAGCCAGTGTTGCAAGACTCACAGAAAGATCCAGTAAGGACACCCCTCACTCATAAGTTCACAAGTTAGTACACTGGGCCAGTCTATACGGATGTTGCTGAGGACATCAGTGAAGCAAAGCAACCTCTTTAAGACTGTCCACCATACCCAAGTACCAAAAGAAAGCTGCAGCTGGATGAATGGGACGACGAGGGATATGAAGCAAATGAGGACAACAAGCTCCACAAGAAAAGACCCAAGGACCATTATCACAGAACACAGATCAAGGAGAAGTTCTATGTGGAACCAGAATTGTTGACTTGTGAAGAAAGTCCTGTCTCTGCACCACCAAGGGAACTTGAGCCACTGTCTGTGGAACTCAAGTGCAGCTATCCACACCAATAGTACTAAAGCTACCAGTAGAAGCGTTTGAGCAGTCCAGAAGCTCAAGCGCATCTACTCAAAACAGTGGTACTAAGGCCACTGAAGGTGGTACATTTTTCCCCTCTTGTTTTTCATCATATCAATTTCCTTACTTTACATGTGTCTCACTCAACCCCTGTGTTTCTTTTTCCTTGTTGTACATTATGCGTTTAAAAAACAAAAAAAAAAAAATTTACTATGATTGATAGCAATAATTATGCGATCGAGCGCAGTAACCAATTTTTGGCTTTTATGATTCTGTTACTGCGATCAAACGCACCATGTGTGTGTTCGAGCGCACATCACACACACACGCACACTCTTGGCCAAATGCGATC
This sequence comes from Corylus avellana, assembly GCF_965113065.1. Taxonomy (NCBI): domain Eukaryota; kingdom Viridiplantae; phylum Streptophyta; class Magnoliopsida; order Fagales; family Betulaceae; genus Corylus; species Corylus avellana. The sequence goes on along the minus strand of NC_142500.1, from coordinate 7,750,478 downwards.
GAGCGCACCATGTGTGCGATCGTGCGCACTCAGACGGCACATCACGTGACCTATTTTAGGTCACTTTCTTCCCCATTCCCGCTCACACTCTCACGGCACCGTACAAGTTCTCCAAGTACCCAACTCCGGCCACCTCCGCTACCACCACTCCTCCATCATTTTCCACCACTTCAACCACCACTGTCGCACCTCACCAGCACTTGCACAGTCCCATTCTACCTTACGGCCACCACCCTTATCACATATCAAGCACACCTTCCCATCACCAACCCAATCTTTTTTTTTTTTTCCTCTGCAATTGTGGGTGTTCATCCACCCACATTGCCTTCTGTGGTTGGGATTTCTTATTTTGCAAGGGGTTTCGAGCGGTGTTCCCTTGTTTTGCAATATTGGCCATCTGCAGTGCACACCAGGTGTTTGTCAAAAGTCCCCAATCAAGCTCACAATGGCAAGAACGAGAGCTTCATACTCCCGGGGGTCCAAGGCCCAAGCTATTTCTCCCCTGCCCACTTTTGAAGAGCGAGAGTTGCTGTTTGAGACCACCTTCGCCATTCGCGAAGACTTCCAAAATCTTGAGGTGACTCAATGGGCGATCGCCAAGTTCAAGCGACAAGGGCTTAAGAAGCTTTTCAAGCCGGTCACCTCCATGATTGCGATAGTCCAGCTGCCCTCTCTTCCAAGATGCAAGGCCAAGCTGTTGACGTGACACGGGCCGACATTGCCGCTGCCCTTCAATGCAATGATGAGCATCCTCCAGAAACCGCACAACTTGCTGAGCAACCGCCCCGCTTCTACATGGTAGAAATCATTGAGGACATGTGTCAAGGCCAATATGCCGATGCCCACCATAATGCCGGCAGCCGATCCAAGCTAACTCAAAGGCTTTGGTTTATCGACTCAATATTGCACCGCAATGCCTTCCCCTTGGGACACAAAACTCAGAGGCGTGATCAATTTCTCCAGACCGTCTATGCCTTCCACAAAGATGCCTGGTACTCCATTCCCGACATAATTTGGAACAAACTTCATAAATTTTGGAATTGAGTGCATATTGGAGGAGCAGAGTCCACTTACTCATGGGGGTTGCCTTTCCCATTCTTAATCACCTTCATCCTTCGGAAAAAGGGCATCAAGGGCAACACAGCTGATGAGCCAGTCACTACTACTCCCATATTTGGCATTCGCCAATGGAACAAGAGCTGCTCCCATATGCCCCAGGTACCCCCAACACCAGTAGCTGGTGACGAAGAGAGTGAGGCCGAGCCCATGGCCGAAGATGAACCGGCAGCAGTAGAGGAGGAGGAGGCCCCAATCATTTTTTGAGCCGCACAATACCGCTCCCTTAGTGAAGAAATGGCAGGCCTTTCGGAAAGAGCTGGCTGATCAAAGAAGGGAGGCTCGGGAGGATAAAGAGTTGATGGATCAACGACTCCCTGCCTTAGAAGAATTAATGAGGTCCATACATAGCCATTTGCTACCACCATCTGGAGCATTTACTTCTGGACAGCATTGTGCAGGGACCACAGTTTGGCTAAAGACGTTAAACTTAGCGCTCATGGGAGGCACCCCATAGTTTATCCTTTTATTTTGTTTTGTTTAGTATGTTTTAAGTCAATCATTTTATTTACCTCTAGTTTTGTTCCTTTTTACTTGATCTTGTGTTTTCTTATTTTGCAGGGACAAGTGTGCTTCAATTTAAGTTTGGGGGTGTGCTATGAGCCATGTTTTCCAAGACTATGTTGTCCATCTCCCGGGTACACTCTTTCTTTTATTTAGACACATTGGGGACAATGTGTCATTTAAGTTTGGGGGTATGGTATGGGCGCACATGTTCACACACACTTTGTCCCAATTTCATGTCATTTGTTTTGTGTGTTTGTTTATTTATTTGAAAAATAAATAAATAAATAAAAAAAAATTTATGCATGTTCATGTTTGCCCTAAAATTTTAGGTTAATCTAAAAGAATTGTGGTTTGAATTCATCAGTGAGCTTAAATTTTGAACACGTGATCTGATCAGTGAATCTGTTAGTTTGATTACTTGTTTAGGACAGTTGAAAAATCACATGTTTGATTTGATCACACAAGCACATTAGCACATAATTTGTGAGGTATGACATGAAGTCTGATATGTGTGTTTCTGTATCATGGATGAAATTGGATGACTTATTAGATGACACTGTGGCATATATACTGTAAAAAAAAAAATAAATAAATGATCATTGATAGGCTTTTCACTGAGTAACTGGACTTCTTGTCTCAAAGCATTGAGTGTTCATGTCAAAAGGTGAAAAATTTGGAATTGATCAATGTCATGGTTAGTTTGGTTTTGTAGCCTCTTTGACTCAAGTTAGTAGGTCCTTAGGGGTGTCTCTACACCTAATGCCCTAAAACCAAATATATATATATATATATATATATATATATATATATATATATATATATATATATATATATGCCATGGTTGTTCATTCTAATATGGATTTCAGTGAATTTTGAGATATGGAGACATTACATGCTGGAAAGATTTGGAAGCCTCATAATTTTGTGCTAATTCACCATACACTATTTTCAAACTTGTGATGTTTTAGCATGTCCTTTGTAAGTAATTGAACTTTAAAATTCTAATTCATTGTGAAGATGGAGTTCATCTTTTTAAGCTTGCTAATGAATGAAATTCACAATCCTGAAGTGATGCTTTAATTTTTGGAATAACATGAACTGTGCATGATGTTTGTGGGTAACATTTCTGGAAAACCCTCACGAGACTTTACTCGTTCTGTAAGGAATTCCTAGGGGTTTAAAAGGCCTGTTGCATACGCTAAATGCAATCGTACATCCCACAAAAGATAGATTTATCTTTTTGTTTTCTATTTTTCATTTTTGTTTTTAGTTTTGCATTGCAAAGGGACTAGCAATATGCAAGTTTGGAGGTGTGATAAGTGCTAAAATATTCTTATTTCAGCCCTTAACTTACATGTTTTAATCATTTAGTTTTAGTTAATTATGTCATTTTAGCTCTTTATGTGTTTTCTTTGATTTTGTAGGTCATTGGAAGAAAAATAAGCAATCTCAGAAATTTTGGACTTAAAAAGAGCGATTTTGGATTGTGGAAGTCTCTGGTAGAGCGATCGATCACAGGGGAGCTGCGATCGAGCGCACTACAGGCAAGAATGGCAACGTGTAAGGCAACCACGATCGAGCACAAGCACATGGAAGATCGATCGCAAACTTGCGATCGATCGCACACAGGCTGATCGAGCGCACCCCTTGCGCGATGGCCAAGACAGCCGCCAGCCCTGTTATGGAAAGACCACTTTTAGGGTTTTGTAGCTTAGTGCGAACTAGGGGTCAAACCCTACAATTTTTAGGGGTTCTAGAGTATTCCTAAAAGCTTATAAATAGACCCTTAAGCCTCTAGAATAGGTGTGCTTGGTGAGGAGAAGAATTGAAGCTGGTTGTGGAAATTTATTTAACTCGCAAGTGCACGAATCGATTGTAGTTTAATAGATTGCAAGTGCGAGGTCGAACCCACAGAGAATTGTATTTTTGAAAGAACAATTTAAATCTAAACTAATTAAATTCTAACCTAGTTCCAAAAAGGTTTGAATTTTGAGTTTTGAAAATTAAAGGATAAACATAAACTAACTAAAATAAAACAAAAGGTAAAGACTAAGGTTTAGGAATCCACACTCACCGAATCATAACAACATACTCCATGTTCATCAATATTTATTCGAAGCTCTCACAATTTAAATCTTATGTATGTTTTACTATGCTTCAAAGAATTAATCAAAACCATCCCATGTATCCATTCATTGACCAAATCACAAAAGGAATCCAAATTCAATTGAAACACCAGATGTATCCGTAGAACAAATCACAAGGGATATCCAATTTTTATCAGTTAAAAACCAAGCAATCAATCATATGAAATTATCTCAAATCATCATATGTATCCTTGAATCACAAGAGATATCCAAGAATCACTCCACACATTGATTAGAAGTAAAAAAATTTAAATATAAAACTCAATAAAATTGGATAAATAAAGACTTACATAAAAGTGATGTCGTTCTTCATCGGTGGGGCTTCATCCCCAACCTTAGTTGGGAATTTAGCTCCACATAAAAATAAAACCTAAACTAAAGAAAACCTAAACTAAAAAGCGAAAAACTGTAGAATTTTGTTATCTGGAATTCTCTCCTTTCTTGAATGCAAAGAAGTTTATTTATAGGCTTAGGGAAGTCCTAGAAGCCCAAGTAAACCTAGATAATTCGGAGGTCTGTCTCCCAGTCAAAATAGAAGTCTGAAATCGGAATAAGATTCGTCCATATTTGTGTCCTTTACTTACGGGGCAATTTGGGCATAGTAACCGTCCGAATTAGGAAAATCCTATTTCACAACGAATTGTAGTATTTTGACTTAGCTTTTCAATGCCGCTTCAATCACTTCAATCCGATATTTTAGCAGAAAGTTACGGTCAAAATACTGATATGTGTACAAAATCTGAATTTGAATCCGATCCGAAATCTTATCCAATCTGATCTTTTATCCAATTTAATCTGATTTACCCTTTTTCTTGGATTTAGTTAGACTTAACCACATCATCTAGGTCTTCTCAAAGTATGCTTTCTTCCAAACTTTGCATTTTTTCCTTTAAAGCTGTAGTTTTTCTTTAATGACCTACAAAACACTAAAAACACAAAACTAACACAAAATATTAAATAACGACACAGCTAAAGGATTAACTGATGTAAATAAAGGGGTCCAAATATGCAATATTTGGCACTTATCAAAGCTCTTCAAGTTCAAGTTTCGGGTTTATTTTTTTCCTTTCTTTTATTTTATGAAGATGTTTAACATCAAACTTATGTGTAGCTAATTTATTTAGTAGGACTAGATTGAAGCCCTAGTTATGTTTAGTTAATATTTCAATATTGGTGCCTTTGTGATGATCTTGTTGTACTATTTAACTTGATTAATACCTGTTTGCATGAATTCCTCATATGTGTGTACTTGATCAACATATGCATGTGGTATGGACTAGTTAGTTAAATCAATTTGGATGGCCGAGTCCTGGGTTTAATAAAAGTAACAAAAGATATCCACACTGGGTTCTTGGGTTAATCAGCATGGGGAATTGGGAGTATACACCCATGCCCTAAGCCTCATGTGTTTGTCGATTTTCATCGATTTATGCTTTCTTAAAGAACAACTTAGTATACACCATGCTAAATCCTTTAAGAAAGAAAAGAGTTAGAGTATACGCCCATGCCTAACTCGTTGCTTAGGAAAATCTATAGCTTAAGGAGTATATGCCATGCCCTTAGGTTGACAAACATTAGATATGCATAACATGATCAAAGCATTGGCATATTGTTATATTAGCTGAATATAATAGTGGTGGATATCAAAGCCCTACCTTTTATTATTATCACTTAAACAATCAATCTTTGTTTTACTTAAGGAATTTATTTTTATACAAAATTTAGCAATCCTCGTGGGAATGATCTTGTACTTGCACCATATACTACTATGTTGACCTTGTGCACTTGCAGGTAAAACGTACAATTATTTACCTATTAATTTAGGAAGATAATTGGACAACAATTCCACAGATGATGTAAAGAAAATTTTCTACAAATTTTCTGCAAGCAGTAAATTTGCTAATTTTTGCTACAAATATGGTCAATGCTTGTTTGTATTTAATGATTTAAAAGAACTTAAGGGATCTCATGCTAGCCCCCTTGTTTTAGCAACATGTAATTATTTTTTTGGATGAATAAGAGATCATTTTATAGAAACAAACTAAACAATTTACAAATCTTTTGGCAAACTTGATTATATGAGAATAATTTTTTGGCAAGCTTGATTATATTTTTCTTTTATGAGCTTAATTATTCTCTCCCATGTTAGGTATATATTGTTAGGTTCAGATAATAAGATGAACAGGAGGAAGAAAATTTTTGAAGCAGGAGACAATGAAGACGAATTCTACACTGGGAAGTTGAAAAAGGTTTGCAAATTTTATTTTGTGAAACCCATAAGGGAACTGTGATTACTACTAATGATTTTGGGTTTCACTGTAGAATGAACAGTCAATATCGTTGGCATTTGTAATATCGTCAGTCAAAGAGGATATGGAACCTGTGCAGCGTAGGTGCGACCTTACAACCTCAATTATAACATCCACGACTATAAAAAATTCTGGGAGGTGATTCTATGGATGTGCTATGTATGACCATAAAAATTTATTTGAATTTGGCTAATCTGGTGTTGAGAAATGGTTGTTACTTCGTACTTGTTTGTAACTGACAAATTTGTTGTGTAATGACATAAAGTTGGACAATGTCATTTTTTCCAATAGTATGATGAAGAAACCTATGCTTGTGGAAGGGAGGTCCTACTTGGGTTGTATAAACAAGTTAATTCTTTGAAGGGTGAAGTGTCATCACTTAGAGCCAGACTGAGGATCCAAACATATATGTTGGTTTTTTCATTGGTGATTTGTGTATTGCTGATTTGTCTATGGTTGATGGGGCATTGAGGCATGGAAAGGTTGTGTTTGGGGCATTGATGCGTAACTTTCAATTGCATGTTTTGTATCACTTGGCCTGAATTAGGAAATTAGGCAGGCACAAACAAAATTGTATTACTTTTTGAATTTTTGTAATTAAATGTATGTTAATGTTTGCACCGATTTGAATGTGAGCACGCTAGATTTGATGGGGAATTTGTTACATAATTTGTATGACAAACTTAATGCAAAATATTTATAATAGAGACATGAATGAATTCATTAACAAACATATTGTGCCAAAAGTACAGATTGCATACATACTCAGCACATTACACAAAATCAACAAAAAATGTTGTGACAAAAGTGCCACCATTGTCATACATTGTGGCATATTACAGTCATCTACAACAAGCAAAAAATAACGTCTTAAACAAAAGTAATGGGGAATGTGATCAGTGTTTAACACAATGAACTCTAAGTTAGTTAACACGACATCACTAACATCATCTAAGTTAGTTGACACAACATCATTGCATAGCACTATATCCTCGGCTCTTTAGTACACGTGTAGCCCCACGTGTACTACCATGATGTGATGACCCCGCTTCTACTTCCACCTGTGGTTCATGTTGGGATCCATAGGATGCGTTAACAAAAAAAATAAAAATTGTGAAATATTACTTAGTTAATATTACACAACATATTGCACAGGTATATGAAATGTGTATTCAAAAAAGTATCGGTTCTACTTGTGCCTGAGTTGCCCTACGTGTACGAACACTTGGTTATGATGACCCATGGGCTTCTGCTTCTGCGTGGGGTTGAGCTTGTGATCCCTAGAATGCATTAACCAAACATTAAGACAAAACATTTTCATCCTAAGCATTCTAGTATTCATATAATCAAACACAACAATGACTATGACCATGAAATCCACCTCAGCAAAAAACACCAAGTAAGGTAAAGAACATATCAAAATAAGATTAAAAAAAAAAAAAAAAGATAAACACTAGAAGAGTATACTATAACTACTCCACAAATTCTTTTTTCCTCTTCCAAGTGCATTGTTTCTTTCCATTTTGATCCTCTTTACCAAGAAAGGATAAACATATTACTTTCACTACTCAAATGAAAGTTCAGAATTCAAGAAAATAAACCCTTAGTTCATAGTATCAATAGATATGATAGATGGGAGAGACAGACATGATTATAATGTACCTAAAAACAACATAAACATACATCTTCCTAAGAAAATTCCTAGTGAACTAGCTATTCATTAGGTAAAATCTAGAGATTGTGATCCCTACAATGCATTAACCAAACAATAAGACAAATAGCAACAATAATTCTTGTATTATTGAACTGAATGCTAAGTTAACAAGTTTTGGTATATGAACTGTGTGTTGTAAAAAGTCTTGGTTTTACCTGTGCTTGAGTAGCATTATTTTTTGGCTTATATTTATTTGGTTTCCACCTCTTCCGGTCCGGCTTCAAAGGTAACTGATAACCTTTGTAATTGTGTCCTAAACCCCCACAATTTCCACATTTGACATCATATCCACTACGGGTTAGCTTGTAGGGGTTAGTCGGCTCATTTGGTGGTCTTCTCCTAGCAATCTTTGGTCTACCAAGAGCCCTTTCTACTGATAGGTGGTAGAATTTCATCGCATGCATCATCAGATGGCCATGTATTTGGACCTTGCATGTTATATACTCGAGCTACGTATCCCTGCATGTACTTGTCCATCATGTAATATCCATCCAAATATTACTCTGGCTTTTGCTTATGCATGTAAATTACAGCACAAGCATGTGAGCAAGAGATCCCATTCAGCTGTCATCTCCCACATGTGCATATGTGATGATCTAACCTGACTAAACATCGTGCATTGTACACGTGGTCGACCTCAAACTCCAATTCATTATGCCACCCACTGATACAACTTCTTGCATCACTTTTTGACCTCTCCAACTTTTTCTGAATTTTTGGACATATTGTGTATTGCGTTGACCGGATTCTATTCCTTTTTTCCTGGAAGCGTGCCATTATCTACCAACGAATATCTTCAACCATAGTTAGGCTAGGCTTACTCCAAGCTTCTTTAATCTAAGCATTAAAGCTTTCAACCAAGTTGTTCAATAACATATCGCTTTTGGTTTAGCGGCTGAAAGCATGTTTCGACCATGATGCCTTAGGTACACCACTACGGTAAGCGCATGCACCTTTATCCATTGACAAGATGTTCTACATGTGGTGCTAGAATGCATAAATATCGGCTGCCCGTGCAGCCCCCCACAACTCATCTTTAAAAGCTTTCCTTGTGTAGCCTCTCACTTTGAAGTTCGCATGTAGGTGCCGAACACAAAAACGATGCTCAACATGTGGCAACACAATGTGAACTGCAGTTCCAAGCCCCTACACACATACATATAACATTGAATAATATGTAAGAATATAAACAAATAAAAGAACACAATAAGAGCATAAGCAGTTTATTACACCAAGTATCTTCTACCTGTCAAACATATAGTCCAACCAAGCCTGCCTTCTGCACCGCATAAGTCTTCCACCGAAATGTTAATAAATTATTGCTACGACTCTCTTGTCTCGGCCTTGGCCACTGCAAATGCAATGGGGAACATGTCATCGTTACCATCCTTGCCTATAGAACATAACAATTGCCCCCTATATTTCCCCTTCTGATGACAAGCATCTAAACAAATGATGGGCTGTCAACCATACTTGAACCCCTTCTTACACGCATCAAGGATAATATACATCCTATGGAAGAATGCTCAATCTCTCTGAATGTAAGCACTACTACTAGGGTTGGTGTTGAGTAATGCCGACACATATCTCCTTGTGAGGTGATATTGCTTAGAATGGCTACGAGCAATGAGAACATCTATGTAATGCCTCATTCTTTGCTCTATAGCTACGAGCAATGAGAACATCTATGTTAACGTCTCTCTTCACCCTCTGTTGCAATGCATATGGGGTCCATGTGGGGTCATGCTTGAAGTCCTTCTTATACATATGAACAAGATACTCGACATCGCATCTAGTGTTTTCGTACTGATTACCATGAATATGAGTCGGGTAGAAAGTTTTAATTTGTATACAACTCCTCGTAACATCAATAGAGGCATGAATCCTCCATGCGCAATGTTTTTCTCTACAGACTGCACTAACTCTACTCATGTCATTGTGTTTGTTGTCATAATCGAACCCATTCTGCACAACATAAGTCTTCAGTGCCCTCTTAAAGGAATATGTATTTGCAAACTAATCCTCAATTTCAAATGACACTAGAATTTTTAAATCATGTTTCTCATTGAATTGCCTATACCGCTTTTTTTTTTTTTTTTTTTTTTTTTTTTTTTTTTCCAACATCATCAGAATCACTACCTTGCAAACTTGCAAGACCATCACTTTCATCATTAGATTCCTGATCTCCAATCTCGACTCCTTTCTCACTTATGTTACAGTCAACCTTGTCTCACC